>NW_004443953.1:10445418-10452847 GCF_000243295.1 Trichechus manatus latirostris
AATTTGTAAAACATGAGTGCACCTGGCAAAGACTGCGCATGTTATTCTTTTTTCCTTCTTCTTATCCTTTCTTTTTTATTTATTTATGAAAGTTTGCAAAACATGGTATAATGCATAAAGGCACCTGGCAATGCCCACACATACATTTTGTTCTACTCTGCTTCTTCATAGTACTGCATTGTCTGTATTGCTTGTTAGACGTACTGATTGGAAAATACTTTCCATCATTTTTGAGCATACCTCATTTGGCACCCCAGTGATTCCCGGCTTATAATGTGCCCGAAATGAGAGTCTTCCTCTTTTTTGGTCTTTTTGAGCACCTGGAAAGCTGCCTACTGAGAGCAATAGTTGAAGGACGCCTACTGAAGGATAGTTGATCACATTTTCCCTCATGGGAAACGTTCCACATTACAAAGCTGTTTACAATGGCAAGGTCAATGAGAAAAAATAGCAATTGATGCCACCATTTTAGAGAACGTACCTTTCGCGCATCTGTTCAAAGCAGTCCTCTCCTCCCACAATGCTGTTGTATGTCGCAACTGCTCCTGGGCGAGGGATTTTAGAGGAAGAACCGTCTTTGTTCTTTCTGTAGACATCAGTCATGGGCAGTGGATTGAGGAGTGTTGATAAAACTGTCCCCGGTTTACTGTCCTGCTACTTTATAGCTGCATGGAATCCTTTTGTACGATAAATGTATCCTCCACGCAGTAAATTCTCCTTCCTCCTCAGCATGACTGGTAGCCCTTTTCTAGTTATTCTCACTGTGCAGACAGCATACAGTCCCTTGCTTCCAGCATGCTAATCAATTTATGTTGTTGTTAGGTGCCCTCGAGTCAGTTCCGGCTCATAGTGACCCTATGTACAAAAGAAGGAAACACTGCCCGGCCCTGCGCCATCCTCACAATCCTCGTTATGCTTGAGCCCATTGTTGCAGCCACTGTGTCAGTCCATCTCATTGAGGGTCTTCCTCTTTTTCACTGACCTTCTACTTTACCCAACAAGGAGTCCTTCTCCAGGGACTGATCCCTCCTGATAACATGTCCAAAGTATGTGAAACGAAGTCTTTCCACCCTCGCTTCTAAGGAGCATTCTGGTTGTACTTCTTCCAAGACAGATTTGTTCAATCTTTTGGCAGTCCATAGCATATTCAGTATTCTTCACCAACACCACAATTCAAAGGTGTGGATTCTTCTTTGGTCTTCCTTATTCATCATCTAGCTTTCACATGCATATGCGGTGGTTGAAAACACCATGGCTTGGGTCAGGCACACCTTCGTCTTCAAGGTGACATCTTTGCTTTTCAACACTTTAGAGAAGTCTTTTGCAGCAGATTTGCCCAATGCAATGCGTCGTTTGATTTGTTGACTGCTGCTTCCATGGGTGTTGACTTCTATGACGTAAAAAAATTATCGAATGCTATGGGCCTCTGAGTACTGAACCATGGCTGACATAGACCTGACACCACACTCTCTGAGGGACATTGATGAGTTATTGACTATGTCTTTTTTCAACAATAGTTGTCAAAGTTAGTCACAAAGCTAGTTTTAGAGTCAGTCAAACACCACACTTTGTACCTGTGTTTGACGGGCTTCATGGGCATGTACTTTTTATTAATGATCTTGCCTTTAATGGCACCATGTTTTCATCGACTGCTGTGACACTGGATGGCATACACACGTCCTTTAGGTGAGTATTGTGCGCATTGATAAATGGGTGCTTTTGTGAAGCCTGTTCCAGCCTGGTTCTCCTCTTGCCACAGCCTTTGAATTGTCATTACAGTGTGTGTTTTCGATCAGTTTTATGAATCTGCTTTACTCATTTTTCTTGAATCCAAACTACACCCAGGCAGGGGTCATTGGACCAATAATGCTGTGTGCTGGTAAGACATCTATGCCCATCAGTATACGCACAGCAATGAATGCTTTTATTTCTTCTACAGAAGTAGGATTCCAGTTTATGGAGGAACTTAAAATATTCTTCCCTCTAAAATGTTTGATGCACTCTTGGGTTGCACAGAAATTAGTTTGGTCTTTTTATAGTCTCCAACATCTGTTCCATAAATATTGACAGCAAATAATCTATTTCTCTTTTTCACTCTTCCAAGTCAGTGTAAATTTGGGGAAGCATACCAGTCGTGACTCTTAGATTTTTCAAAGCAGAAAACATCCTTGGACCATTCACCTGCATCATAATCATCGCCAACTAATTCATCTCTTTCTCTACTCCGTCTGTTAACTTCCTCACCTCTATCTATGGGTCATTATTGTTGTTACCACCTTCAGAACTTGACTCAGATTCAGCATCGTCACTGAAGTCAATAAATAAATCTTCATCAGCATCATCATTGGAGGTATCATAGTCGGGCAGAGAAAAATAATACTCTATTGCTTCCTTGGTGCTTCTCCTTCTCTTCACCATTTCAAAAAACAGAGGCATGCACCAGAAAAAAAGTTTTTGGTTTCGCAAAACTAGGTTAATTACTACAGCATAACTCCAAACAAACATGAGGCTACACAATGGGAGAAAATTGCTTAAGTGAAATGTCATTTCCAACTACATGAAACAAAGGAATTTTTTTTTTTTTTTTTACCTCAGGAACACTATTGCAACTATACATTATGCAGTACTGCAAAAAGCAGTATTAAAAGCTAAGGATCAAGAAGAAAAGCTGCCAAACATTGCTGTAGCACTCACAGCTGTGCACGCCACCAGCTACATGTGGAAGCAATGATTGGAGCCTAAGAGTGAATGTCATAAAGAAAACCTTACAGGAGTCAGAGTCTCTTCAAAATCACCGATGCAATGCAGTTTCCCTAATTGCAAAGCCATTACTTACTATTCAGAGACAAGACAAGCAGTCCAGGAAGACTGCTGAGCTGAATTCCCAACATAACAGTAGTGGAGCAGCAACCCCTGACCACAATGAAAGAAGGCAGGAAAAGATGGCTACTATGAATGAATGAATGAGAGGATAGGACAGCACATTTTGGAGGCAAAGCAATTCTCAAAAGAACAGAGTAACAGAAAAACATAGTAGGCATCATTATCTTGCAGAAATAAAGGGTAAACAGGCAAAAGTTTACAAAGCAAGCACACCCAGGAAGCATCACCTAATTGAGTGTTCCATCTACACAACAGTGAGGCTCCAACTCTGGGCTGCTGAGCTTCACACATTTCTCAAAAGGGACCCACCTTTACGCTAAATGCATTAGAACCGAAATAATGTCTTATCTCTGAGGTCCAGAGGCATTAAAAGCGGCTGGTACACCAAAAAAAAAAAAAAAAAAATTTCATTAAGTCTCTTCTGACTCATAGTAACCCTACACAACAAAGTAGAACTGCCCCATAGAGTTTTCAAGGAGTGGCTGGTGGATATGAACTGCCAACCTTTTGGTTAGCTGGTATAAAGTTAATCTAATAGTAATGAAAGGGATATTCTTGGGCCATGACTTGTTTACTAGCAACTGTTGTTGATATTTGTGGCTAAAGATCTTGTTGATATTTTTAGCTTTGTTAGGTCCCAGTTTGAATTATGCTGCTGCACATATCTGGCCACTAGCTTCTCTTCTTCTTGTTTTGTTTCTTTTTCCTTCACTCACACAGATCCAGGAATTTTTATTTTATTTATCCTTCCTAGCCCCAGTGGCAGTGGTTAAGAGCTTGGCTGCTAACCAAAAGGTCCACAGTTCGAATCCACCACCTGCTCCCTGGAAATCCTATGGGGCAGTTCTACTCCTAAAGGGTCGCTATGAGCTGGAATTGACTTGATGGCATGGGCATTGTTTAGTTTTTATCAGCCAGGGAATTTGTCTACATATTATACTCCTTCTTTCTGACATGACATTTGTGCCTCCCATTTTCTGCATCCATGATGTTGGAATGGCTATCGACAGAGAACTTGTTTTAAAAACATCACAATTACAAACATATTTAACTTTTTTTTTTTTTTTTTGCTTTTTGAGAATAAAATTTAAAATCTTCACGTTAATAAAACTCTAATTAAAAATATTTACTCTGCCTAGTCATGGGTTTTTCCTTCTGCCTGAAAATAAAGACACTCACAACTCCCCTGCCCCATCTGCTTGGAAAATGGGTAATCTTCAAGAATTACCTATGTGAAATTTATCCTGTCATTTCAACATAGAGTTGACCACCACATTGTTTATAAGCATCCTTTACCCTCTAAATACCTACAACACTGCATTTTTTTCTTTATATCACAGTCTTCTTCACTAGGTTCCTTAAAGCAGTAACTGTTGGTGTATCTTATCATTGAGGTTTAGTGCCGTGCCTATCATACCAAAAAAAACCAAACCCGTTGCTGTTGAGTAGATTTCAACTGATAGTGACCCAATAGGACAGAGTAAAACTACCCCGTTGGGTTTCCAAGGAGTGGCTAGTGGATTCGAACTGCCAACATTTTGGTTAGCAGCCTTAGCTATTAACCACTGAGCAACCAGGGCTTTGCCCATCATACAGCACATGCTTAACAATATATGCCAAGAAGTGAATGCATGGAGGGACATCATGAGAATGACGATAGTTAAAATAAAAAATGAAGGTCATTGATTTACTACAGTGGTGCTCTAACCACAAAATCCATTAGTTTATTATTAATTGCTGTGAGAGTAAATATTTCATCCTCCTCTGATTCAGTACAACCATTATATTAAATAATGCACACTTTTTTTTTCACTGATAATGTGATAAAAAAAAAATAAACCTTGCTGTTAAGTTGATTCTGACTCATACTGATCCTATATGACAGAATAGAACTGCCCCCATGGAGTTTCCAAGGCTGTAATCTTCAAGGAAGCAGATTGCCACATTTTTCTCCTGTGGAGGGGCTAGTGGTTTGAACTGCCAACCTTTAGGTTAGCAGCTGAATGCTTAACCACTGCACCACCAGGGCTCCTTGATAATATAATGGGAACATATTATTCTACTGAAATCTGATACACAGAGTAAGAAACAATATTGTAATAAATTGTGACTAAATTAAAGCAAACATATGGGCTAAAATTCTCTAAAGTAGTTTCTGTTATAATGTTATGAAGAGTGGCATAGAGCTTAGAATAGAACTTATATTTATAACATTTATTTAATAATGGAAGATTAGCGGGTTTGGAAGTGGGATAAAATTTTAAATCTTTAGTGATAAATTTCTCTGAGTAACTGGCGGTCAAACTAATAGAAAAGGTAGATTATAATATAAGAAGAAAGGGAAAGAAATGATAAAATATTGGTATTCAGAAAAAACCTCAGTATAATGAACAAAAATTGACTTACAATGTTAAAAATCATCATTTCCATCATTAGTGTTGGCTAAATCTGCTCTATCTTTGCCCCTAACTTAATTACTCACAGTCATGGGTCTTACAGATAATAATAAAAACAAAAACAAACTCGTTGCAGTTGAGTCGATTCCGACTCATAGCAACCCTGTAGGACAGAGTAGAACTGCCTCATAGCGTTTCCAGTGAGCAGCTGGTGGATTTGAACTGCAGACCTTTTGGTTAGCAGCCCTAGCTCTCCGTAGCTCTTAATCACTACACCACCAGGGCTTCACAGATAATAATAGTTAACAGATAATAATATTTAACACTTTTTGTGATACCTACTATGGACCAAGGGGAGCCCTGGTGGTGTAGTCGTTAAGAATGCAGCTGGTAAACAAAAGGTTGGCAGTTCAAGTCCACCAGTCACTCCTTAGAAACCCTATGGGGCAGTTCTTATAGGGTCACTATGAGTGGGTATTGACTCGATGGCAACGGGTTTGGGTTTTTGGTTTTATGGACCAAGGAATAAGCCCTAGTGGCCAAACAGTTAAGGGCTCTGCTGTAACCAAAAGGTTGGTGATTTGAACCCACCTAGTGGCTCTGTGGGAGACAGACTAGGTAATCTGTTTCCATAAAGATTATAGCCAAGAAAACTCTGGGAAGTTCTACTCTGTCACATAGGGTTTCTATGAGTCAACAACAACTTGGTATCTAACCACAACTTGGACCAAGGAATTCTCTACACACTGTACATACATTCACTCATTTAATTCTAACAACAACCCTATATAGTAAGCCTTGTTTTTATCCTTATTTTATATATGAGCAATCAAAGTCACAGAGAAGTTAAGTGATTTGACTAAGGTCACAAGACCTATGATCCTTCTCAGGCAATCTGGATCCAGAGTCTGCATTCTTATGACTACCATGACTTCCTGCTTCAAGGGTAGTCCAGTTCCACTGTGGTTTAACTAATAACCGGCCCTTCCTTTACTTTTATCCCCACATCTTTATGGATAGAGCAAATTATTCATCATCTTTTGACTCTATTTGGAAATCTTTCTGAAAAATTAAGACATATTTTAGAAATATGCTAGAATGATCTGCACCATGATAGCAATCTCTTTAGGACAAGCTTTTGAGGCATTATTTGCCAGATGCACAGCCTAACGGTGAGTTGACAGCGGCTCTTTCAGGAGTGTACTCCCACAAGCCAAGCACCTATGGAATGCTGTGTAGCTTAGAAAGGCAATTTGTTTACCATGAAATACGGCTGCCACTCTCACTGGACTACATAGATCATACTGAAAGCAAATTTAAAACATAAAAAACCGTAGTACTACATATTTAAAATGTAGATTTCAAACTCCTTGACTGCTTCCTTCGTCTTCCTCTACATTCCCTTATTCCACTTGACCAACTTGTATTTAGCCGTTTCATTCTTAGCTTAAACGTCACCTGCTCCAAGAAGCCTCCCTTGATATTTCATTCTCCCTATTCCCAGCTGATTAGAGGTTCCCATAGCATCCTGTCTGTGACTATCATTATATTTATCACATCAAAGAGTGTTTATCTAGTCTCTCTCTCTCTCTTTCTCCTAATTTGGCTGTGAGCTTCCTGAGAGCAAGTTCCACCCCAGTATCCACAGTGACCATCACATTTCTCGACACAAGGTAGGTGCTAAATAAAAGTTAAATAAAAGACTGAGTATGCACAGCCCTACATGAAAAATCAAAAGATGATCAGAAGGTTTCTTCAAAAGTATAGTATTAGAGCAGGAGAAGAAAGCTGTAGACTCTAAATAATTAATGTCATTGTGTTGTGATTGTCATATACATCCATCTTCATAATAAGGTGACGAGCCCTATAGTGACTGAAATGCTACAGAAATGTTCTGGGCCAGGGTGTCCCTACACATGGGCCATGTTTGCACGAGAAGAATCTGCAACACTTATTTTTCTAGGCTTCTATTATTCACTAACACTTTTCTGATTGAAATAGTATTTACTCAGATATGTCACTACCTTCCAATTGTTTCTTATTCTGGGTTTTAAGATATGCATGTCTGTCTCTGATTTTATCCTTTCTCTGACTTCTGTACTTTAACTTCCTGATGGCAATCTTATTGCCCTCATTTTTTTTTTTTTTTT
>NW_004443953.1:10453093-10477276 GCF_000243295.1 Trichechus manatus latirostris
TAAAAGGAAAGGGAAGCAAGCAGAGAATGGGGGACCTCATACCACCAAGAAAGCAGTGCCAGGAGCAGAGCGTGTCCTTTGGACCTGGGGTCCCTGCGCAGAGAAGCTCCTAATCCGGGGGAACACCGAAGAGAAGAAGGCCAACAGAGAGAAAAAGCCTTCCTCTGGAACTGATGCCCTGAATTTGGACTTTTAGCCTACTTTAACTGTGAGAAAATAAATTTCTCCTTGTTAAAGCCATCCACTTGTGTTATTTCTGTTACGGCAGCACTAGATGACTAAGACAGTGCTTTAGGTGAAAGTTTACTCAGCAAATTAGTTTTCCATTCAATAATTCACGCACAAATAGTTCTGTAATACAGGTTGTAATCCTTGCAGTGTGTCAGCACTCTCCCCATTACTACCCCGGGCTCCCTGTTTCCATTCATCTGGTTTCCCTGCCTCTTCCTGCCTGCTCATCTTTGCCTTTGGGCAAATGTTTCCCTTTTGGTTTCATGTAGTTGATTGTTCTATGGGGCACATTCTTCAAAGGTGTTATTGTTTATTTTATAGGCCAGTCTATTATTTGACTGAAACATAGCCTCTGAGAGTAGCTTCAGTTCCAAGTTTAAAGGTGTCTTAAGGCGATAGTCTTGGGGTTCCTAAGTCTCTATCAGACCAGCAAGTCTGGTCTTTTTTATGAATTTTAATTTTGTTCTACTTTGTCACCCATTCTAACTGGGACCTTCTATTGTGTTCCTGGTCAGAGCAGTTGGTAGTGGTACCTGGACACCATCTAGTTCTTCTGATCTCAGGCTAAAGGAGGCTGTGGTTCATGTGAGCCATTAGTCCCTTGGACTAATTGCTTCTTTGAATCATTTGTTTGCTTCACCCTCCTTTGCTCCAGAAGAGAAGAGACAAATAGTTGTATCTTAGAGGGCTACTTGCAAGCTTTTAAGATCCCAGATGCTACTCACCAGCCTAGGATGTAGAACATTATCTTTATGAACTATGTTATGACAATCGACCTAGATGTCCCCTGAGACTATGGTCCTTAGCCTTCAGGCCCAGTAAGTCAGTGTCACCAGGTGTTTGGATATATCTAAGAAGTTTCCATAACTGTTTTCTATTGTATATATGAATACACATGCAGCACATACAAATATTTATATAGAAATATCCACAACCATACCTACATATGCATATGAGTGTACTCCTGGATGACCACCCACATCTATTTAGCACACATATCTAACTATGTATCCATTCATAAATTATTGTTTGTTATTACTGTTGTTGCAGGATTGTATACGTTATAGTATTTACTGTAGTTGCCCTTTATTCTTGTGTACCTCTCAGTGTCTTCCTTTGCCTAAGTCATGTTGTGCTGACTACCCCCTTGCTGTGTATTGCCTTTTCCTTCACCAGAATTAACATATGTCTACTATCTATTTAGAGATTATCCCTCCCTCCCTCTCTCATCCCTGGTGACCACCAAAGAATGTTTCTTTCTATGTGTAAACCTATTTTTGACTTTTTATAGTAGTGGTCTCATACAATACTTGTCCTTTTGTGATTGACTTATTTCACTCAGCATGATGTCCTCCAGATTCATCCACGTTGTGACAAGTTTCATGGATTCATCGTTATTCTTTATCATTGCTTAGTATTCCATTGTATGTATGTACCACAAATTATTTATCCATTCTTCTGTTGATGGACATTTAGGTTGTTTCCATCCTTTTGCTATTGTGAATAATGCTGTAGTGAACATGGGTGTGCATATGTTTATTCATGTCACAGCTCTTATTTCTCTAGGATATACACCTAGGGGTGAGATTGCTAGATGGTATGGCATTTCTACTTCTAACTTTTTAAGGAAACACCATACTGTTTTCCATAGTGGTTGCACCATTTTACAGTCCAGGAGTGTATAACAGTTCCTGTCTCCCCACAACCTTGCCAGAATTTTTTGTTTTCTGTTTTTTTTGATCAGTGCCATTATTGCTGGGGTGAGATGTTATCTCATTGTAGTTTTGATTTGCATCTCTTTAATAGCTGATAATCGTGAGCATCTCTTCATATGTTTGTTAGACACCTGAATGTCTTCTTTTGTGAAGTGTCTGTACTTGTCCTTTGTACATTTCTTGATTGGATTATTTGTCTTTTGGTTGTTGAGTGTGGAAGTTTTCTATATATTTTAGAGATTAGATCCTTGTCAGCTATGTGATAGCCAAATTTTTTTTCCCAGTCTGTAGGTTCTCTTTTTTACTATTTTGGTGAAGTCTTTGATGAGCATAAGTATTTAATTTTTAGGAGGTCTCAGTTATCTAGTTTATCCTCTACTGTTGGTGCATTTTTAGTTATGTTTGGTTGTCTATTTATGCCATAAATTAGGGCCCTAGCTTTGGGCCTATGTTTTCTTCCATGAACTTATAGTTCTAGGTTTAACGTTTAGGTCTTTGATCCATTTTGAGTTGGTCTTTGTATGTGGTGTGAGATATGGATCCTGTTTCATTGTTCTGCAAATGGATATCCAGTTTTGCCAGCACAATTTATTAAAGAGGCTATCTCTTTCCCATTTAATGGACTTCAACCCTTCATTGAAGATCAGCTGTCCATAGCTGGATGGATTTATTTCAGGATTCTCAACTATGTTCCATTGGTTTATGTGTCTGTCATTGTACCAATACCAGGCTGTTCTGACTACAATGTTTGCCCTTTTTTTGAGTTCTTTTATTTGTCATTGAAACCAGGTCACTTTTAAGAGTGAGCAAGTGCATTATTAATAGGACAGAACAAAAGACATAAACTAGGACTGTTCAGCAAACTGGGACATCACCCTACTTGTTTCCAGCTCTTAGGTAACATTCACTATTGTACTACTGTACACATTGAGCCCCTGCCTTACATGCTAGGCTAAGGGCAGTGTTATATATTACTGTAAAAGAAACAGTGTTCAAAAGTTGATGGTGACGGTTATAAAAACTGAACTTAAAAAATTTTAGAAGTCAGAGAACATATGAATAGATAGCTAAAACAAGGCTAAATAGTTCATTCGCTTACTTAAATCCTAGTTTTCTTTTGATTACTAGAATTTTATATGTCCTGGAGACAATTGATGTACAAATATGCCATCTTTAGAACTTATTTAGATGTCTTTCAAAAAGCTATAAATTCTATATATATAAAAGCTGTGCATTCCATTGATAAAAAGGAGAGCGCTGATCTGTTTCTACTTGTGAGTATTCAAGTTCAATGCTGACCTCTAGTTTTTTTGCCCTATGGCTTTCTCACTCCCCATCAATTGAAAATATTTGTTTTGTAAAAGACTTTTATTCTTTCTTCTTCAGGATATTAAATTAATCAGTTTCTAAATCACCTCTAGTTCACTTCTTCTTCCACTGTTTATACTTTGCTCATTGTGAAGAATGGGAAGTCCAGAACACTTAACCTGCACGTAGACAAACAGACAGTCATTCAAACAAAACAAGAGGATACTGCATGGTTTAAAGTCAGGAAAGGTGTGCATCAGAATTGTATCTTTTCACCATACTTATTCAATCTGTATGCTGAACAAATGATCTGAGAAGTTGAACTATACAAAGAAGAACGTGGCATCCTGATTGGAGGAAGATCCATTAACAATCTGTGATATGCAGACGATACAACCTTGCTTGTTGAAAGCGAAGCAGACTTGAAGCACTTACTGATGAAGATCAAAGACTGCAGCCTTCAGTATGGATTATACCTCAATGCAAAGAAAACAAAAATCCTCACAACAGAACAAATAAACAACATTATGATAAACAGAGAAAAGATTGAAGTTGTCAAGGATTTCATTTTACTCAAATCCACAATCAACACCCAGGAAAGCAGCAGTCAAGAAATCAAAAGGCACATTGCATTGGGCAAATCTGCTGCGAAAAACCGCTTTAATGTGTTAAAAAAGCAAAGATGCTGCTTTGAGGACTAAGGTGTGCCTGACCCAAGCCATGATATTTTCAGTCACTTCATGTGCGTGTGAAAGCTGGACATTAAGTGAGGAAGACAGAAGAAGAATTGCTGTCTTTGAATTATCGTATTGGTGAAGAATATTGAATATACCAATGACTGCCAGAAGAACAAACAAATCTGTTTTGGAAGAAGTACAGCCAGAATGCTCCTTAGAAACGAGGCTGGAGAGACTTCATCTCACGTATTTTCACAATGTTATCAGGAGAGACCAGTCCAAAGAGAAGGATATCATGTTTGGTAAAGCAGAGGGTCAATGAAAAAGAGGAAGACTCTCAATGAGATAGATTGACATAGTGGCTGCAACAATGGTCTCAAGCAGAACAACAACTGTGAGGATGACATACACAGGGTAGCTATGAGTCAGAACTGACTCGACAGCACCTAAGAACAACAACACTATGAAAAGTAAAAAGAAAAAACCCACCCTCTTCACACATAGCCATACACACAAAAATGCATATATGTACTACCTTTCATGTATTTTTCAACTCTTTCCCTTCTTAACTACACATTTATATTTTTTTCTGGAATTAAAATAAATAAAATAAAATCATCTTTTCCATATAATTGAAGAGTGAAACACCGAGACAAAATGGAAGAAGTTATGCAGAATATCTTCAACTCATTCAATTCCAAGAATAAAAATAAATATCAAAGGAAAAGAAAATTATATAAATAAATATAATTGTTATTTGTGTTTTTCAGTTAGTTGACTAACATTCAGTATGACAGTAGTCCTTGCTTTGACTTCTTCATTCTTCTGTTATACATATGAAACTTGTTAACTCATTGCCATTGAGTCAATTCTGACTCATAGTGACCTTACAGGACAGAGAAGAACTGCCCCATACTGTTTCCAAAGAGCAACTGGTAGATTCGAACTGCTGACTTTGTGGTTAGCAGCCATAGCTCTTAACCACTATGCCACCAGTGTTTCCATAAATATGAAAGAGAAAAAGAAAGAAAGAAACAGAGAGAGAGAAAGAAAATAGAAAGAGGTTGATAGAGGGAGGTGTGAGAAAGTGAGAAAGAATAGAAGAGGAGGAAAAATAATTATGGTCAAGGTGATGGTTAAGATTGTATAAACTTGGCTGGGCCACGATTCTCGGTGTTTATATGTGATCACTCTTGTGATGGAATCTGCTATGAGTAGACAGTAAGTTGAAAGGGAGTTTTCTTGGGGTTGTGGCCTACATCTGAATATAAGTAGACATTCTGGCTTTTTTCTGCTCTGGATCCTGTCACTGCCTCCTCTTGGTCTGACCCCTGGTTCTTGGGACTTGAGCTATCAGCTTATCTGCGGATCTTGGGATTTGTCGATCTTCACAGCCTGTGAGTGGGAGCCATGCTCTGTGACCTGCTGATCTTGGATTCACTGGCCCCTGTGACTATGTGAATCAGGAGAAGCCTCTATCTTGATGCACGGACTTGGGATATTCCAGCCTCTACAATCACGTGAGCCATTTCCTTATATAAATCTCTCTTTCTATATATTTATATGCTTTACTGGTTTTGCTTCTCTAGAGAACCCAGCCTAAGACAGTCAATTTAGTTTATAATTTTTAAATAGCCACTGAAATTCAGAGTCAGATGAAAAGAAATCTAGATTTAGAAGCGGGGTATTTGGTAATTTTTTTATGTCTTTTTTAGGAAATTATAGTTAGACACCACATTGAAGGACTGGACTTTCTTCTCCTTTCTTATTCTCATGTTATGGTTAACATAAGAGGTGCCTCTTGTTTTTTGTTCTGCTGCCACTGCTACCCAGGCCTTGTCCATCAGTCCATGAGAGCAAATGCTGCCAAGGTTACCACAGCTCCTATGCCTAGGTGTTGTCTCAGAGGCCCATTATGCTGTTGTGGTGGTAGCCCAAGAAGCTCCAGCACTCAGGTCTGCTTTGACAAGAATCATGGGAACTCTCAGTCCTCCCACTATTTCTGGACTTGCATGAAATACCTCATCCCTGACCATGGGATGCAAAATCATCAGCAGCTGACTGAAGGATCCAGGTAACATTTCCTGGAAGCGTGGGAGAATTAATGTTCCATGGGGAAAGACTTACACTAGGAGAGAAAGAAGATAGGCAAGAGTGGGTCAGCACCTCTTCCTTCCCCCTGCCTGTAGATTGTTCTGAAGTGCAGTGTTTCCACACTTCTCACTTAAGAATGCAACCAGCAACGTTTTGTTGTCAACTTGGCCAGCTCAGTAACTCATCACTTTGTATTTGGTTTCCCTCCAATCCCAACTCTATTCCCCTCATTATTGTTTTACTGGCCAAGGAGTCTACCTCCCAATAAACTCTTAGAAAGTAAACTTTGCCTTGGGCTCATTTTTTAGGGCACTCACCCTAAAAAAAAGGATCTATTCTTCATATTGCTAGACATAAAAGCCTCACTTTTACATAGATTTCAGTGAATTTCTTTTATTCAGTCATATCAACTTTCCTTCATTTTTGTCCTAAAGATTTCCTAGATCCCACTCTTCTTTCCTACCTCTACTTACACTGTCTTAATATGAGCTATTATCTCTGTCCAGGAATATAGTAACAGGCTTCTATTTATTCTGCCTACCTCTAATTTTTTCATTCTCCATGCAACTGTCAAAGTGGTTCCTAAAGCATGCATCTAAACATGCTTTTCTTTAGCTTTAAAACCTCTTAATATTTCTCCCAAGGAGCCCTGGTGGCACAATGGTTAAGTGTTTGGTTGATAATCAAAAGGTCAGCGGTTTGAACTCACCCATTGGCTCTGCAGGAGAAATTACCTGGTGATCTGCTCCCAACGGTATGAGGCAATTCTACTCTGTCCTACAAGCTCATTATGTGTAAGAATCAACTCACAGCACACAACAAAAACAGT
The DNA here is from genome assembly GCF_000243295.1 of Trichechus manatus latirostris. Taxonomy (NCBI): domain Eukaryota; kingdom Metazoa; phylum Chordata; class Mammalia; order Sirenia; family Trichechidae; genus Trichechus; species Trichechus manatus. The sequence continues at coordinate 10,459,948 of NW_004443953.1, forward strand.
GGGAAAGACAGGAGTCTCTGGGTGGTACAAATGGTAAGTGCTGAACTACTAACTAAAAGTTGGTCGTTCAAGCCCACCCAGAAGTAAGGCCTGGTGATCTGCTTCCAAAAGTTCACAGCCTTGAAAATCCTATAGAGCAGTTCTACTCTGCACACAGAGGGTTGCCATGAGTTGAAATCGACTCAACAGCAAACAACAACCAATATGAAAGATACTTAACCCAGCTGCAATTTAGTTTATCAAGTTATAAGGTTATTAAATCTGAACAAACAATTTAAGTGGCCACATAGAACCACATATTTCCAACTGGGAGAGATAGTGAACAGTTTTGTGTTTTTGGTTTTGTGTGTGTGTGTGTGTGTGTGTGTGTGTGTGTGTTTGGAGCTGACACCATTGTTTATATTAGGTTTGAGAAGCTTTTATCTAGGCTGATTGGCTCAGCTTTGTTGAATATATTTTCCTCAAATTCATATAAATCTCTCCCTAAAATATTTCAGGATCCTCCATTGAGGGCCACCAAGAAGAATTTAATTGTTATATGATTTCAAATATGGAAATCATTATACCTTATATCATAGAAGTGAGCTTGCTTTATTGTTTTTAGGTTTTTACACCTCTGTCAAAAGCAAAGATTTTATGATATGAGCAATTAACTTTTCTTTAACCCAGTAACTTATCAGCAAATTTTAATTTTTTCAGCTTATTTCTGAAATAGTTACCTAAAAAAACTCTATAAAAAGTACAGACCAGCGTTTTTACTGTTCAATGGCCAAATACATTATACTCAAATAATTGCCTTGAGGTGGGTCAAGCAAGCTTTTTTTTTTTGGTCAAGCTTTAATAATTTCAAAGCAAGTAAAATTTTCCTATAATTCGACTAACAAGCAGAAATAGAATAATAAGAATTGTTAACACAGAGCAAAACAAAGACAGATTAAAATGCATTTATTGCACTAATAACATTACACCCAGATTATTAAAATAAAAGGAAGAAGATATAATTTTCTCTGTTCATACTATGATGCAAAACTAAAATCCCTGGACATTATATATAAAACAAGCATAAGTAGACTCTGAAAGGTGAAGAGAAGAGGATAGATTAGCTTTGGACCTGGGGATCCAAGGAATGACAGGATGGTGAGTTTCCGAAGTTTTCTTTTTGACTCAAATAGCTCGGACTGAGCTGAAAAGCCAGTATCCCAGAAACTCCAATGGGCACAGACAAAAAAGCCCAAACAAAACATGTTATCTCTAGCAAAAGGATCAGGAAAAGTGGAGTTTAAACAGAAAACTTTTAGACAATAATGTCTCCATGTAAACAACACAGATTAAAAAATAAATAAATAAATAAATGTGCTGCCTCACCCTATCTATGCCAGCAACAGCTGAGCAGAGAGCCTGGATTTCCACCCTTACAAGGCTGAAATGAAGTGTCTCAACACAACTGCTAACGTAGTGTCAGAGAAGACCAAATAAGGAGCTGAGACTTTCATCCCCACCAGCCAGTAATGAGGCTACCCCCTCCTCACGTAGTGGAAAACGTGAGGAGGCTGGACTTCCACCCCAACTTGGAAATAACAAGGTCCCCTCATCCCTTCCCTGCTGGAGTGGTGTTAGAGGAGGCCTAATAAAAAGTTATGATTTTCACCATTGTCCAATGGTAATGAGACCACCCTCATCACAGTGTCAGTGGGTACCATGTGGAGAATAGGGACTTTCATCTCTCTAACATTAACAAGAAGTGACCCCCTTTCCCTCCAGGGTGTCAACAGAGACTGTTTGAAGAACCTGGACTTCTACCTCCACTTGGCATTAACGAGGTGTTCCCCCTCCCCCCATCTCATGCTCAAGTGTTACCAGAGAAACAGAAGATTTAATCCAGAGTCTCATAACATAATATGAAAATGTCCAAGTTTCAACAGAAGATCGTTTATCATACCAAGAAACAGAACAATTTCAAACTCAATGAAAAAAGACAATCAATAGATGCTAACATTGAGATGACAGAGATGTTAGAATTATCTGAACAATGTTTAAAGTGGCCATGATAAAAATGCCTCAACAAGGAATTATGAATGTTTGAAACAAATGAAGGAATAGAAGGCCTCGGCAAAGAAATAGAAGATATGAAGAAGAACAAAATTTTGTATCTGGAAAATACACTAACTGAAATGAAAGCTCAGTCAATGAGCTCAACAAAAGAATGGAGCGTATATAGGAAAGAATTAGTGGACTGGAAGATTGAACGATATAAATTACACAGTCTGAACTAGAGAGAGAAAATTCACTTGAGGGAAAAAAAAAAATCCTTAGGCTTTTGTGAGACTATAACAAAAGGTCTAACGTTCATGTCATTGGAGTCATGGAAGGAAAGGGAGAAGAGGGCAGGCTGAAAAGGTACTTGCAAAAGGTACTGAAAAAGTACTCAGAGAAATAATGGCTGAAAATATCCCAAATCTGACAAGAGACGTGAACCTACAGATTCAAGAATCTGAGTAAACTTTAAGCAAGATAAAATCAAAATAATCCACACCAAGACAAGTTATAATTAAAATTCTCAAAACGAAAGGCAAAGAAAAAGCTCTAGAGAACATTGGCAGCTTACCAATAAGAGGAAAATACTCAAATGAAGTGGATTTCTCATCAGAAACCATGGAGGCCAGAAGGAAGTGGCCCAGCATTTTTCGAGCGCTGAAAGAAAAGTACTTTCAACTCATACACTTATGTCCAGCAAAAACATCCTTCAGGAATGAAGAGGAAATAAATATATTCTCAGATGAGGAGAAGCTAAGAGAATTTGTTGTTAGCAGACCTACCCTATAGAATGGCTAAAGGTATTGCTCTAAAAAGAGAGGAAACGATAAGAGAGGAAATGGAGGAAAGATAGCCTTCAACAAATGGTGCTGGAGCTAATGAACATTCACAGGCAAAAAAAAAAAAAGCATTTCAACCTGAGTCCCATGCCTTATTAAAAACAACAACAACAACAACCTTAACTTAAAATGAATTACTGACTGAAATGGAAAAAATATAAAACTTTTAGAAAAAAAAAATAGGATAATTTTTTTATCGCTCCTTGGAAACCCTAGGAGACAGTTCTTCTCTGTCCTATCAAGTTGCTATGAGTCGGAATCTACTCGAAGGCCACGGGTTTGGTTTGGTTTCAGGGCAGAGAAAATATTCTTAGATTAGACACCAGAAACTTTATTCATAAATGGAAAATTTGATAAACTAGACTTCATCAAAATTAAAAATCATTTGCTCTGTGAAAGAACCTGTTAAGAGGATAAAAACAGTGGGAGAAAATATTTGAAAATCATGTGGCCAACAAATGAACAACATCTTAAATTTATAAAGAACTCTCAAAACTCAACAGTAAAAAACAAACAAGCAAACTATAAAATGGGTAAATGACATGAAAAGACAATTCAACAAAGAGGCTATATAGTTGGCAAATAAACGTATGAAAAGATGTTCAACACCATTAGCCATTAAGGAAATACAGATTAAAACTACAATGTGATATCACTACATACCTATTCCAATGACCAAAATTAAAAAAAAAAAAACAAATGATCACACCAAATGCTGGTGAGGGTATGGAGAAACTGGACCACTCATACATTACAAGTGAGAGCATAAAAAGTGTAGCCACTCTGGAAAACAGTTTGACAGTTTCTTAAAAAACTAAATATACATACAAACACAAGACTCAATAACATTACCCCTGGGCATTTATTCCAGAGAAATGAAGATATGTTCAATCAAAAACCTGTACATTAATGTTTATAACAGCTTTCTTGTCTATAGTCAAAAACTAAAACAACTCAGATGTCTTTCAACAGCTGTAGGGTTAAACAAGCAGTGGTACATCCTTAACCATGCATACTACTAAGCAATAGAAAGAAATGAACTATTGATACACTAAACAGCCTGGATGAACCTCCACAGAGTTAGGCAGAGTGAAAAAAGATAATCTCAAATGATTATATACTATATGAGTCCATTTATATAATATTAGTGAAATGACAGAACTGTAGAATGAATAACAAATTAGCAATTGCCAGGGGTTAAAGAAGGGAATGGTAGGAGGCAGGAGGGTTGGTGTGGCTATAAAAGGGCAACATGAGGGATCCATATGGAATTGTTTTGTGTCTTGACTGTATTAATTTCAATATCCTCATTGTGACATTGTACTATAGATTTTCATGATGTTATTTTTTTAAATTCTTATTTATTCTATTCATATTATATATTTTTAAAAATCCTGTTAAGGGTGATGGTATAATATAGGAATGGATAAGGGTGATGATCGAACCACATGACAAACATAATTAATGTCACTGAGCTGTACATGTGAAGATTGTTGAAACATTAAATGTTTTGTTGCATATGTATTTACCACAATAAAAACAACAACAACAGAAGTACTGATACTATTTTCCTGTATCTTATTTAACATTATAAAGCTTTTAAAAATACTATTTATCTCTCTCTTCTCCTCTCTCTAGTGCTGATGTCTACCGTTGCAACACTTTTTCTTCTTTTCTGGAATAGAAGTAGATTGGATATATTTACTTTTCTTTGCACTAAGTTCATTTTTTAGATTTCTAATCAGACCTGCCAATATTACTAATTTATGTTTTCCATATTTTCTAACTCTCTTCTTGTCTTCTCTCTTAAAGTTAAGTAATATGCCTATTTTAGTGACTGGTCCCACTATGTTGGTTTTGTCTGTATAACTGTGTGGGGGTGGCAATGAATTGTGGTTTGAGTGGAGCGGAGAAGCACTGAGATATTTATTTCATGGATCATATAGGGAGGGAGTCCTGGTGGCTCTGTGGTTAAGAGCTCGGGCTGCTAACTAAAACGTCAGCAGTTCAAGTCTACCAGCCGCTCCTTGGAAACCCATTGGGGCAGTTCTACTCTGTCCTATAGGGTCACTATGAGTTAGAATTGACTTGATGGCAATGGAATGGCTAATGACATCAGCATCTTTTCATGTGCTTATTGGGACCTTGATGGTGCAGTGGTCAAGTGCTTGGCCACTAACTAAAACGTAGCCAGTTTGAATCCACCAGCTGCTTCTTGGAATCCTTATAGGGGCAGTTCTACTCTGTCCTATAGGGTCACTATGAGTCAGAATCAACTCAATGGCAATGGGTTTGACTTGGTTTTGGTTATTAGGGAGGTAAATAAGGACATAAAAAGTTTTTCTATGTTGGATTAGGACACAACATAATTTTTAAAACATGAATATAACATGGCATATGTTCAGAAACTTGAAGGATTTTTTTTTTTCTATCTGCCCTCAGGGTCTAATATACTGGTGGAGAGAAGTGACATTGTTGGAACAAGGGCTGTAGCTCAATAAAATAAAGAATATTCTTTACTACAATTTATCTTTCTCAAAAGTAAATATGTTTTAGATGCTTCATGATTAAAAAACTGAAAGTTGATTTTACTATGGTTGTGGTGACATGACACTCAGAGAGTTTTTCAAGTCAAACTCTTGACAGTTCAATTGAGTTGAAATGAAAGAACATATACTTTGTGATTTGTAAGGTGCATGGCTTAATCTAATTTGAACAATTCATATAGACATAGGAGGCTAAATAAAATGAACTTCCATTTTTTTTCATTAATTTGAGTAAATCTATGTTGAAATAGCTGTAAGATACTCAGTCCTTACATTGGTCCTTTAAGTATCAGGAAAACAAAACAAAACAACAACAAAATATTTTTTACACAATTATATTTTATCATTGTGTTTAAAAGGTCCAATTAAACTGATTGCATTATAAATATTCAGGTATTTGTTTTGGCATTAATTTATTAATATTAAGTTTTATTTCTGAAATTTCCCTATATGAAGAAATATTGAGAAAGAGGAATAATATCCTGATTTTAAGAAAGTTTCAAAATCACAGGAATAATCCTGAAGAAATCTGTTGTCTGCCCTTTAATACAAACTAGGAATATTTTTCTTTTAAATTCTGAAAATGATAAAATTGACTCAGAGATCTCTTGGGTTACCTTTTTCCCCCCAAACCACAGGGTGTGTATATTTAAAAATAACATGTTAACATTTTTGCAAAATTGTGTATAAACTCCAATGTCATGATCCTAAATTTACAGATATAAAACTAAATGTTAAAATTCCTTGTACCATGACTATATCATTTTGTGTCATCTGTTAAACCATTCTCACTACACCAGAATCAAAACAAATACTAATTCTTCGGCTTTTGCTAGGATCCCTAAGGTAATTTGCTCTGTCAACTTTAGAATAATCTCACAGCATGGCCTTAAGGATAAAATTGAAATGTGATTGGTAAATTGGAAATGCCTGTCTCTAAATGTGAAGCTCTGTACTTCTCAGCTCTTCATCCAGAGATAACCAGGCTCAAAAATACATATTAAAATATGAAATGATAATGTATAAAAGCATCTTATAAGTGGGAACAGATATTTTCTTTTTAATTATAGAAAACAAACTTATAACTATCATTTAACCTCTGTATGTATCAGTCTGAGGTCATTGGTGGTTCAATGGGAGAATTCTCCCTTCCATGCCAGAGACCCAGGTTCGGTTCTCTATCAATGTACTTCATGAGTAGCCACCGCTTGTCTGTGAACGGGGGCTTGTGTGTTACTATGATACGGAGCTTCCAGATGAAGAGGAACTAAGAAGAAAGGCCCAGTGATCTACTTCCAAATATCAGCCAATGAAACCTCTATGAATCATAGTGGTCTAAGCTGCAACCAATTGTGGGGATGGTGCAGGACCAGGGAGCATTTTGTTCTGTTGTACATGGGATCACCATGAGTCTAGACCATCTTGATGGCAGCTAACAATAACAACAACAACAGATCAGTGTATTCCTCAAAAATCTTCAAGAAGACAGAGACTGTCCTCCACTCTATCCCACATGTTAGCACATGCCTGGCATATGGCAACCTCACTCAATAAATGTGCTATGTGAAGGAGTGGAAACTGAGTTACCTAAACTTTTGGGTCTTCCGATGATTAAACTGAAAGGGATAACACATTAAATTGTGTGTTTTACCACTGCTTGCTTTTTGTTCCTGTTTCTGGATCTAAACCATACTAACTTGCTCCTCTCCCAAAGCACCAAGCTTTTAATGTTTTGTCTACAGACTAAACCACTCTTTGTTTAGTCTTCTACCTCCATGGGTTACTACCTTCATTCCTTAAGGACTTTAGTTCCTGGCTCACTGACCTTCTAATACTACTCTTATTATAGTGATTCTGATTCTTCCAATATACTTGCCTTGCAGTTCCTTGACTTTCTCTTTTCCAATCAGTGTCTTTCACTCTATCAGCCACTTAAAACATGGTAATATCCTAGACCTAGTTATTACTAAAATGACGTCTCCATAATCTCAGTTTTAATGATCTTACTCTCCAGTAGTGTCTCCTTTCGTTGCAGCTCAATCCCTCTAGTACCTCAATTCTAACAATCCTCAATGCATCAAGACCTATAAACTACTTTCTACTCTCCTTTATTCCCTTATGTCCTCAGTTCTCTCCTTAAGAGTTAAAAAAAAAAAAAAAAAGAACCATAAGAACAAAGACACTTTCTTATGATCATTCAAACTGTAATCATACTTTTGGATGCACAATACTTTTGGCCCTCTCACTTTGCTGTAACTTGCAACCCCACTTAAACCCACCTTTCTTGCTACTTTGTGCCTGAATATATCCATGGCAGGAAAAAAATAACTGTGCTGATTGGCCTAACTTCAAAATCATGATTACTAACCTCCAGAGAGCTTTAAAAGATATCTTCCCTTTGCGTCTAGATTCACTCACAAACTTTCTAAACCCTGTTTTAGGTGATCAAGTCACAAAGACAATATTAAGAGGTTTTCTTGCACATTCTAGCTTCTGTTTGTATTTTGCCTAGGGGAAGGAGGAGAGCGAGGTAAAATAATTTATTCTCTTGGCTCTCTCTCTTAAGTTTATCTTGAGCTGTCTTTGTCTTTTGCCTAAAGTTTGCCGATCCCTTTAAGACATTCCACTCAATATAACTCATTCCTCATTTTCTAGTTACTTCCCCTTCCCCCTGTCTCTTGCAGACAAGCAGCGGCTGTCTGGTAACTACTAGATCTGACTGACTGCATTAACCGTTATAGTTTCCCTACACCTACACCTTTGTCAATGATCTCTTTTTGAATTAATTTTCCTTGAGTTACATATCATTTTGAGCATGCCATTTGTAACAGAAAAAATATCCTTAACATTGTTTGGTAATCAGACTTTTCTCCTACTCTCCTAGGCAATTTGTTCTTACATTTCCTAATCTTCTCAGATTATCATCAATTCCTTCTCTATCCCCATTCTTGGTTCATGACCTTATTTCCTACTTCTCTGGGGGGAAAAAAAAAAAGCAATCTCAGTAAAATGTCCATTATCTCCCATCTCCACATCTACCTAATATTCCAGAATCTATGCATTTATACTTTGTATGCTTCCCTCATGGCTCATTTGAAACTATCGACATGGCATAACTGAAGCTGAATGAACACAATCAGCTTTCACCAGCCATGCCAATGGGCTACATCATAGCACTCTATAGGCAGGAATTTTATATTTATTTATGTCTCAATGTCCAATTCCTAAAACAGTGCCCAACAAATAGTAGGTGATTAATTAATATTTTCTGAACAGCATGAAAATGGTAATATAATGACTTGGTGTCTTAGGCTGGATTCTCTAGAGAAATAAATAATTTCTGAATATGGCTGAATAAACATATGATTATGTGTAAGTATTTGGGTATGTAACTTCATTTACATATATCTAACAAGGAATTATTTAAAAATACTTAGATGCTTTAAAATTCTCAAATTTTTTTTGAATGGAAATAAATTTCACTTTTCAAGATCCATTTATTTGCATTGTCAACTGAAGTTCATCCAAGAACAACTGATTTTTCTCTAATTTGGTATATTAACATTTTTGCTATGAATAGTGACATTAAAAGACAAAACAAATGCTTACAACTGATTTATACTGATAATATATATTACTACGAGTTAAAATGGGAACTGTGTTCTGTGAAATATGGTGAATTGTATTTATTATCTGGGATCAGAGCAGAAGCTGAAGAAGAGTAAAATAATGCAAAGCGGAATATGTAAACAGTGGGACTTGAAAATACCCAACTGGCCTGAGAATATTTTGTTATAAATATTTATTTACTTATTTGAAATATTTCCTGCTTCTTAAGCACCTTGTTAATAATTTTCTTTCAAAGCAAAATGGGGTGATAAAAACAGGCAGAGGAAATCCATGAAGGCAGGAAATCCCTGGATTCTAGATTAAGGTATTTTCCTCACATTTTATAAATTCTATAGACTATAATCTTCTTTTTAAAGTCCACTTTTCAGTCCTTCTGGTAGTGGAGATAGCCTTCAAACTGAAAATCAACCTACACTATCAGAAGAGGATGTATTTTCTTCATTTGCTTAATAAAAACTTATATTTATTTTTTCTGCATTTTGGATGTGGGGAACAGAGCATTAAATATTTAATAAAAACACTTGGGGGCAAAAGTAGATACATTATAAAAGTACAGGATACTATCAGTACTTTGGTGGGTGTGCCTCTGTGTGTGTGTAGGGGGGTGCTGAACACGATTTCTACTTGGTGCATTGTATAGTTCATATGGGTTTAAGGTGGGAATAACAGGCTCCTCCTCCAAAGAGTATGTAAAGCTTTTCTGATTGCTAGATAACTGTTTATATCATATTTTCTTACTGTAAAAGCTAAATTGATGTTACCTGTGATAGGCTCTGATTCATGGCGACCCCATGTACAATAGAAGGAAACATTGCCCTGCACTTCACCATCTTTATGAAAGTTGGTACATTGGAGTACGTTGTTATGATCAACTCCATTGTTGCAGTCTCTGTGTATTCTGAGTGCCTTTCAACCTAGGGGGCTCATCTTCCAGCACTATGTGGGGCAATATTCTGTAGTAATCCATAGGGTTTTCATTGGCTAACTTTTAGAATTAGATTACCGGGCCTTTTTTCCTATCATGTCTTAGTCTGAAAGCTTTGCTGAAATGTATCCACAGTGGATGACCCTGCTGGTATTTGAAATATTGGCGGCAGAGCTTCCAGCATCATAGCAAGATGTAAGCCTCTACAGTAAGACAAACTGGCAGACAGGTAGTGAAGGCTGAATTAATAGCTCCCCCAAAATGTTCACAGCCTTAATCCTTGGAACTGAAACCTATAAATATGTTACCATACTTGGTGAAAGGGAATTTGAAGGTGTGATTAAATTATGAATCTCGAGAAGGAGAGATTGCCCTAGATTCTGCAGGACAGTTTGGTATAATTACAAGGGTTGTTATAAAAAGGAACAGGAACTCAAAGAAAAGAGGCAAAGCGACCACAGATGCAGAGATTGGAGTGATGAGCCAATAACCAAGGAATGCTAGCAGCCTCCAAAAGCTTGAACTCATTGCCATCGAGTCGACTCTGACTCATAGCGACCCTATAGGACAGACTAGAACTGCCCCATAGGGTTTCCAAGGAGTGACTGGTGGATTTGAACTACCAACCTTATGGTTAACAGCCATAGAGGACAGGAATAGATTCTTCCCTTGGAGCCTCCAGAAGAGACTAGCCCCGCAAATAACTAGATTTTAGCCCTGTAATGCTCATTTCAGGTTTCTGACCTTCGGAACTCTAAGACAAGAAATTTGTGTTATTTAAGCCAGAAGTTTGTGATAATTTGTTCCAGCAGCAATAAGAAAGGAATATACCTCCTCTTCAAAAAGTGATAGATTTAAGTATATAAATTTTTAAGTAATATATTTGAGGTGATATATAACCAAAAGGAAACTTGTGAGTGCAGTTTGATAAGTTTATTTCCTTGAATGATAAAAGTATTCCACAAACCAAAGACGACATTATTAATTTTTTTTGAAATGGAACGTGTATTTTTATTAAACACACATTGTATTTTTTAAAATTTATGGGCTTAATAAGCATACTTATTGAAATCTACAGCTATTTAGATTTATCACCTCATAGATTAGAATTACTTAGAAATTCTAAATCTCCAACCACCTGGAGTAAAGGAGAATGAAGAACACCAAAGATACAAGGAAAATACTAGCCCAAGAGATAGAAAGGGCAACATAAACCAGAGACTTCATCAGCCTGAGACCAGAACTAAATGGTGCCCAGCTACCACCAGTGACTACCCTAACAGAGAACACAACAGAGAATCCCTGATGGAGCAGCAGAAAGGTGAAATGCAGAACTCAAATTCTAGTAAAAAGACCAGACTTAATGGTCTGACTGAGACTGGAGGAACCCCAGAAAGCACAGCCCCCAGACTCTCTGTCAACCCAGAACTAAAACAATTCCCGAGGCCAACTCTTCAGACAAAGATTGGACTGGACTGTGGGACATAAAATGATACTCGTGAAGAGTATGCCTCTTAGCTCAAGGAGATACATGAGACTAAACGGGCAGCTTCTGTCCAGAGGTGAGGTGAGAAGGCAGAGAAGGTTAGGAGCTGGTTGAATGGACATGCTCAATCAGGGGTGGAAAGGAGGAATGCGCTGTCACAGTATGGGGGGAGCAATTAGGGTCACATAACAATGTATGCATAAATTTTTGTAGGAGAGACTAACTTGAAATGTAAACTTTCACTTAAACTACAACAATAAAAAAAAAAAGAAAAGAAATTCTAAATCTTAGCAAACAAAATAAAATATTTCTATTTTGTTCCATTCTTTTTTTTTTTTAATTTCAAAAATATCTGAAATGGGGAAGAAGAGAAACACAGAAAAAGACTGGAGTGAAATGACTGTGAATTTATTAAACAAAAATATAGCAATTGTAATCACATATTAGAAAACATTAAAAATTAAAAGAAAATAATATATACTAGATAAAAACAATATTTGCTGTCAGGTATAGGATATGGGAAAAATCTTACGATACGGAATTGAACCATCCATAAAATTATGTAGCAGTTCTCAACTACTAATGTTGATTATGTAATTTTATCTTTTGAATAATACCTTCCAGTTAATACATAATTTCAAAAGAACAATCAAATTATGAGTCTTTGTCTATTGGCAGTTACCATAATGAATAGGTATTAATTTAATAATAAATTTTTTTAAAAAAATTCATTATTTCACGTTTTAATAGGAATCCCACTGAAAAAGTCATAAAATTTTCCTTTTTAGAATACTTTTTTGTAGAAACAATGGAGAAAATATTTGAGCAATCAAGGGAGAATCCTGTATAGAGTTACAAGGAAATGAAATCAAACGCAAGTGTTTTAAGAATAGGTGAGAGCATAAATCTGCTCAGGGCAAGAGAAACAATAAATGAGCATTTCTGAAAATATTTAACGACCTTAAACCAAAAAACCCAATGCCAACGAATCGATTCTGACTCATAGAGACCCTACAGGACAGAGTAGATCTGCCCCACAGGGTTTCCAAGGAGCAGCTGGTGGATCTGAAACAAATAAATACAAAATAAAAAATACTTGAAGATGCAATATATTGTTAATTTAACAGGGAAGTTATTTATTACAATTTGAGGAGAGTGACACACTTATTCCTAGAATGCTTGTTGTTGTTTTTAGTTGCCATTGAGTTGATTCATGGAGACCCTATGTGCACAGAGTAGAACTACTCCATGGGGTTTTCAAGGCTGTGGCCTTTTGGAAGCAGAATGCCAGGACTGTCTTCCGAGGAGCCTCTGGGTGGGTTCAAACTGCCAATGTTTTGGCTAGTAGTCAAGCACTTACCTGTTTGATCCATCCAGACAATTTCTAGACAGCTAATTAGCACTACTTTTTATCTTCAGTTCCTGGCAAATGACATTTACTAAGAAAAAGAAAACTGAACATGGAACAATACTGCCATCTTAATGGAGCAGAGATAATCTCGAAAGGTTTCCTGAAAAAGTGGGTTCAAACACCTTCTGCCTAAGCTTAATATGACCATATTCAGTTTTTATGAAGATTGTATGAACCGCTTACATACAATCTTACGTATGTAAGCAATCTTACTCAACTGTTGTGTAAGTTTATTTGTGAATATGATACTTGAAGAAGATAGTGAAAAGCAGAATTATTCTGTGTCTAACCAAAGTCCAAACACAAAAAAGATGTTATTAATTAGACAAAATATTTGTAAATAAATAAAAGTAATGGAGAATGTGCTGCTTTTAAGAAAAACCATAAAAATGCCATTGGCCTTACCATGGGGTGTGTTAAAATTATTTGTTTTTCCCTAACATTAAAGACAAACCTTATCTTTCAAGTAGCTGGATTTCATGTACCTCCTACTATGCTGTGTACACCACACGCCCTTTGAAGTGCTCACTCTTCTCCATGTAGAAGTAAGTCATTAGTGATTGTGAGAGAGAAAGATGAAAAAATTTCAGGGGAGAAAGTATTAGGAAGCACATTTTTTATTTATTAAAATATTGAACCAGAAAATTTAAATTTCATGAAATATTATAAGCTCCTAAGATACAGAGTGTTAGAAAAAAACATCATTTCAGTAGTCTTACTTTTATTTGAAAGCTACAATCTTTTTCTTTTTAGTATAACAATTTTGCATGCTGTTTTATTTTCGGCAGGATCTGGCTATGTGGGTAGGATTTAATGGGATGCATCTTTGCATATGCATGAAATGTTAGTGGAAAAAACAATGTCAGAAAACTTTATAAAAGATTTATGCTAGTTGCTTGGACATGCGACATTTCACAGTAACATTAACACTCGAAACAGGACAAACCACAAAACCTCACACTCAAGAAAGCTAGAAACTTAATGTCTTAGTTTTCTAGGGCTACCATAACAAAATATCATAGAGTGGGCGGCTTTAAAGAACAGAAATGTATTGTCTGGAAGCTGGTAGTCCGAACTCAGGGCATTGGCAGGGCTATATACTCCCTCTATCTGTTCTAGGGGAAGGTGGTTCTTTGTCTCTTACAGCTTCTGACAGTCTGGGTGTTTCCTGTCCTTCCTTACAATTTAGATGTATCTTCCTTCATATAGCATCTGTCTTTTTCCTGTGTGACTCTGTCTCCTTGTCTATTCTCCACTTTTATAAGACACCACTCAGAAGGGATTAGGACCCATCACTTCTATATGACCTCCTTAATTTAACTGATAACATTTTCAGAGAAAGACCTTATTTCCTAACAAGATCACATTTACGGGTGCAGGGGTTAGAACTGCAACATATCTTTTTGGGGGACACAAATCAATACATACTACCTAGTGTTTTAGGCTGGGTTCTCTAGAGAAGCAAAACCAGTACAGTGTATAAAAATATATATAGACAGATTTATATGAAGGAAATGGCTCACAATGGTTGTAGAGGCTGGAACATCCCAAGTCCATGGGTCAGGATAGAGGCTTCTCCTGATTCATGTAGCCACGAGGCCTGGCGAACCCAAGATTTGGCAGATCAGAGAGCAGGGCTCTTGCTCACAGCTGTGAAGATCAACAAACCCCAAGAAAAAAACAATTAATAAAAAAAGACCAAAGATTTGAATAGACATTTCACCAAAAAATACTACTATAGACATTTCACAAAAGAACATATACAGATGGAAATATGCAAATAAAAGGTGTACAACATCATTGGTAATTAAGAAAACACAATGAAAACCATAATGAGATATCACTATAAAACTATAAACTGTTATATTTGATAAAATTTAAGAAGAGTGTCCATAGAAGTTTTGGCTAGATTGTAGACCAACTGGAGCTTACATATACCCTTAAGGGAAATTTAAAATGGAACAAACACTTTATAAAATATTTTGGCAATTTCCTGTAAAGTTAAATGTACTGCTACAGTAAAATCAGCCATTCCATTCCTAAGTATTTACTTAAGAGAAATGAACACATATATTCACACAAACATTTGTGATATGGTTCTTCAGGATTTGTAGTCTATCACATGCTGGAAATGGAAGTCTCTCCTTAGATTTTTTCCATACAATCTAAGCTGTACACTGGTGATGAGATATTGCTTTCTAAAATCAAAATAGGTCTCTAAGTGGCACAAACGGTTTGTGCTCTACTGGTATCCTAAAGGTTGGTGGTTCAAATATGTCCAACAGCACAGCAAAAAATAGGCCTGGAGGTCTGCTTTGGTTACAATTAGAGCCAAGAAAACCATATAGAGCTGTTGTACTGTGTAACACATCAGATTGCTATGAGTCGGAATCTACTCTAAGGGAACTAACAACAAAAACAACAAAACCAAAATATAAGAATACAATTACACCTGTGAAATCTCCCTAGTTTTGGCTACTGTGTTTGTTTTTTCCTTTTTCTTTTTATTGTGCTTTAAGTAAAAGTTTACAATTCAAGTTAGTCTCTCATACAAAAATTTATACATACATTGTTTTGTGACCCTACTTGCTCTCCCTATACTGTGACAGCATACTCTTCCTTTTCACCCTGGATTTCCTGTGTCCATACAACCGGCTCCTAACCCTCTCTGTCTTCTAATCTTGTCTCTGGACGAGAGCTGCTCATTTAATCTCATGTATCTACTTGAGCTAAGAAGCACACTCTTCACGAGTATCATTTTATGTCCCACAGTCCAGTCCAATCTTTGTCTGAAGAGCTGGCCTCGGGAACTGTTTCAGTTCTGGGTTGACAGAGAGACTGGGAGCTGTGCTTTCTGGGGTTCCTCCAGTCTCAGTCAGACCATTAAGTCTGGTCTTTTTACTAGACTTTGAGTTCTGCATTCCACCTTTCTGCTGCTCCATCAGGGACTCTCTGTTGTATTCCCTGTCACGGTGGTGATTGTGGTAGTGGGGCACTATCTAGTTCTTCTGGGCTCAAGACAATGCAGTCTCTGTTTTATGTGGCCCTTTCTATCTCTTGGGCTAATGCTTTCCTTGTGTCCATTGTGTTCTTCATTCTCCTTTACTTCAGGTTGGTTGGGACCAATTGATGCATCTTAGATGGCTGCTCACTAGCTTTTAAGATCCCAGTCGCCACTCACCAAAGTGGGATGCAGAACGTTTTCTTAAAAAAACTTTGTTATGCCAGTTGGCCTTGATGTCACCTGAAAGCACAGTCCCCAGACCCCCTCCCCTGCTACTCTGTCCCTTGATGTATTTGGTTGTATTTGGGAAATTTCTTAGCTTTGGTTTAGTCCAGTTGTGTTGAATTCCTCTATAGTGTGTGCTGTCCTTCCCTTCACCTAAGATAATTCTCTTCTACTTTGTAGTTAGTGAATACCCCTCTCCCTCCCTCCCCACGCTTGGAACCATCAAAGAATGTTGTCTTCTGTGTTTAAACCTTTTCTTGGGTTTTTATAATAGGGGTCTTATACAATATTTGTCATTTTGAGACTAAGTTCACTCAGCATAATACCTTCTGGTTTCCTCCATGTTATAACATGTTTCATGGATTCATTGTTGTTCTTTATCATTGTATAGCATTCCATTGTGTGAATGTACCATAATTTGTTTATCCATTCGTCTGTTGATGGGCACCTAGGTTGTTTCCAACTGTTTGCTATCATGAGCAATGCTGCAATGAACATGGGTGTGCATATATCTATTTGTGTGACGGCTCTTAATTCTCTAGGATATATTCCAAGGAGTGGGATTGCTAGATCATATGGTACTTCTATTTCTAGCTTTTTAAGGAAATGCCAAATGAATTTCCAAACTGGTTGTGCCATTTTACATTCCCACCAACAGTGTGTAAGTGTTCCAGTCTCCACAACCTCTCCAGCATTTATTATTTTATGTTTTTTGGATTAAGGCTAGCCTTGTTGGGGTGAGATGGTATCTCATTGTAGTTTTGATTTGCATTTCTCTAATGGCTAATGATTGTGAGCATTTCCTCATGTGTCTGTTAGCTGTCTGAATGTCTTCTTTGGCGAAGTGCCTGTTCATATCCTATGCCCATTTTTTAATTGGGTTGTTTGTCCTTTTGTTGTTGAGATTTTGCAGTATCTTGTAGATTTTAGAAATTAGACATTGATGGGATTTGTTGTAGCCAAAATTTTTCCCAATCTGTAGGTTGTCTTTTGACTCTTTAGGTGAAGTCTTTTGATGAGCATAAGTGTTTGATTTTTAGGAGCTCCCAGTTATCTACTTTCTCTTCTGGTGTTTGTGCATTGTTACTTATGGTTCATATTGTGTTTATGCCATGTATTAGGGCTCCTAACATTGTCCCTATTTTTTCTTCCATGATCTTTATCATTTTAGATTTTATATTTAGGTCTTTGATCCATTTTAAGTTAGTTTTTGTACACGGTGTGAGGTA
>NW_004443953.1:10478264-10479997 GCF_000243295.1 Trichechus manatus latirostris
ATGAATGGGTGTTGAACTTTGTCAAATGCCTTTTCTACATCAATTGATAAGATCACGTGGTTCTTGTCTTTTGTTTTATTTATGTGATGGATGACGTTGATTGTTTTTCTAATGTTGAACCATCCCTGCATACCTGGTATAAATCCCACTTGATCCTGGTGAATTATTTTTTTGATATGTTGTTGACTTCTATTGGCTATAATTTTGTTGAGGATTTTGACATCAATGTTCATGAGGGATATTGGTCTGTAATTTTCTTTTTTTGTGGTGTCTTTACCTGGTTTTGCTATCAGGTTATGCTGGCCTCATAGAATGAGTTTGGTAGTATTCCATCCTTTTCTATGCTCTGAAATACCTTTAGTAGTAGTGGTGTTACCTCTTCTCTGAAAGTTTGGTAGAATTCTCCAGTGAAGCCATCCAGGCCAGGGCTTTTATTTGTTGGGAGTGTTTTAATTACCTTTTCAATCTCTTCTTTTGTTATGGGTTTATTCAGTTGTTCTACCTCTGTTTGTGTTAGTTTAGGTAAGTAGTGAGTTTCTAGAAATTTGTCCGTTTCTTCTAGGTTTTCAAATTTGTTAGAGTACAATTTTTCATTGTATTCTATTACGATTCTTTTAATTTCAGTTGGGTCTGTTGTGATATCACCCGTCTCATTTCTCATACAGATTATCTGCTTCCTCTCCTGTTTTTCGTTTGTCAGTTTGGCCAATGGTTTATCAATTTTGTTGATCTTTTCAGAGAACCAGCTTTTGGTCTCGTTAAGTCTTTCAACTGTTTTTTTTATTTTCATGTGATTCTGCTCTAATTATTATTATTTTTTTCTTCTGGTGCCTGAGGGCTTCTTTTGCTGCTCTCTTTCTACTTGTACAAGTTGTTGGGTTAATGTTTTGATTTTGGCCCTTTCTTCTTTTTGGATGTGCGCATTTATTGCTGTAAACTGACCTCTGAGCTCTGCTTTTGCTGTGTTCCAAAGGTTCTGGTAAGATGTGTTTTGGTTCTCGTTTAAGTCTATGAATCTCTTTATTCCATCCTTAATTTCTTCTATAACCCAGTAGTTTTTGAGCAAGGTACTGCTCAGTTTCCACATGTTTGATTTTTTTCCTTGTTTTTTCTGTTATTGATTTCAACTTTTATGGTTTTATGGTCAGAAAAGATGCTTTGTAATATTTCTTGGATTCTGTTAAGGCTTGCTTTATTGCCTAGTATGTAATCTATTCTGGAGAATGTTCCATGTGTATTGGAAAAGAAGGTATACTTAGCTGCTTTTGGGCAGAGGGTTTGGTAAATGTCCATGAGATCAAGTCGCTTGATTGTAGCATTAGATCTTCCGTGTCTTTATTGAGCTTCTTTTTTGATGTTCTGTCCTTCACTGAAAGTGGAGTGTTGAAGTCTCCTACTATTATTGTGGAGCTATCTGTCTCTCTTTCCAATGCTGTTAAAGTTTGTTTTATGTATTTTGGAGCCTTGTCATTGGATGTGTAAATATTTATTATAGTTATTTCCTCCTGGTGTACTGATCCTTTAATCATTATATAGTGTCCTTCCTTATCCTTTGTGGTGGATTTTACTTTAAAGTCTATTTTGTCTGAGATTAGTATTTCCACTCTTGCTCTTGTTTGAATGTTGTTTGCTTGGCATATTTTTTTCCATCCTTTGAGTTTTAGTTTGTTTGTGTCTTTAAGTCTAAGGTGTGTCTCTTGTAGGCAGCATGTAGACGGATCATGTTTTTTTAT
>NW_004443953.1:10496826-10546318 GCF_000243295.1 Trichechus manatus latirostris
TAGGGTTTCAGGATTGTTGTATTCTCTGTTCAGCTTAGCTTTTCGGATCTTTGCTGTGGAGGGACAGCGTGGTGCTTCTGCCTAGAGTGGCATTTTGCCAGAACCCCCGAGCTTATTCTTATTGACTCTTCTTGGTAGACCACTTTTCATTTCTCCCTTGCCACTCTTAAAATTCTCTCTTTATCTTTGGTTTTGGCAAGTTTGATTATAATATGTCTTGGTGACTTTCTTTTGGAATCTACCTTACGTGGGGTTCGATGAGTATTTTGGACAGATATCTTCTCATCTTTCGTGATATCAATGAAGTTTTATGTCAACAAATCTTCAACAATTTTCTCTGTATTTTCTATTATCCCCCCGCCCCATTCTGGTACTCCAATAACTCGTAGGTTATTTCCCTTGATAGAGTCCCACATAACTCTTAGAGTTTCTTCATTTTTTAAATTTCTTTTGTCTGATTTTTCCCCAGATAAGTTGGTGTCAACTGCTTTATCTTCAGTGTCGCTAATTCTGTCTTCTACTGCTTCAATTCTGCTCCTATGACTTTCTACTGAGTTGTTTAATTCTGAAATTTTATTGTTAATCTTCTGGATTTCTGATTGCTGTCTCTCTGTCGATTCTTGCAGCCTATTAAATTTGTCATTATGCTCTTTTATAACCTTTTTAAGTTCCACTTCTGCTTTGTCTGTATGTTCCTTGGATTTCTCTGCATTTTGTTGGATTTCCTTCCGAATTTCTTGAAGAGTTCTGTATATTAATCTTTTATATTCTGCCTCTGGTAATTCCAAGAAATTCTCTTCCTCCAGAAAATTTATTGATTCTTTATTTTGGGAGCTTGCTGAAGTCATCATGGTCTGCCTTTTTATATGATTTGATATGGACTGTTGTCTCTGAGCCATCAATAAGTTATTATTTTTTTTATTTTGTATTTGCATATTATGTCCTAGCTTCTTGTTTTGTTTTAATATGCCCTAAATAGGCTGCTCGTGTGTGCTAGTTTGATTATTGGCGCCTTTGAAGCTCTCATGTCCCGTCACCAGGTAGATAGATCTGTTACTACGTATGTGAGCCCAGGAGTCCACTAAAATTTCTTGTATGGGTTCAGCTCAGGTGTCCAGGTAGTCAGTCACCAAGTGTGTGGTGTAGGCTCTCACCTACAGTCCTTGACAGACATTGGTGATTGGTGTAGGCACAGGTATCTGGCTGCAGTAGGGGGTCACATGCTGAGCAAGGCAGGGGGCTAACAGCTGCCCCTGAGTGTCTGAAAGGAAAGCATGTCCCTGTTCCCTAGAGCAAGCAACATAGGTAAGATTTGCAGCCAGACTGTGAGCACCCTACACTGTTGGCTGTAAGTACTGGGGGGCACCACTTATCCTTGGACCACTGTCCTAGGTGGTTAGCTGGTGTGGGTGGAGCCACCATTCCTCAAGCCTCTGAGGTGGATAGGCCAGAAGCCTGCTTAATGGGCAGAGCAGTGTCAAATGCCACAAACCTGCCACTTCACAGCTGAAATAGTTGAAGTTAGACTTCAGATATATACCCTATTGTACTATGGTAGTAAGGGCTTACGTTGTTGAAATAGACCCACACAAGTCTGTGCAGGGGTGAAAGGCTTTAAAAGTCTTTGTACTCTTTATTCCTGTGCCTAGGCAAAGGAGCTGTGCCAACCCTGAAGTCCTGGCTTAGGGGAGCCGGCAGCTTATTTTTTTCCCTGTTTGTTAATTTGTTCCCTCTCCAAGGCTGGGAGAATGGCTCAGGGCATGTGACAGATCCTACTTTCTGCCCAGGGGACTCAGCAGTCACTGAAGCTGGCCCAGGACCCAGTGCCGAGACAGGAGGTGGGGGAGGTAAATGAAAGAGAGCTTTTTCCCAAATGGAGCATTTTTTTTTTTTTCAATCCCCTCGGTAGGTCACATGCAAGTACTTATCTTTAGCTGCTAGAGTGCTGCTTTTCACTGGTTCTGGATGGCCGAGTAGACTTTCTGCTGCTGGGCGTCTCCTGATGTGGAAAACACCTCCTGAGTGTCCCTGCTAGCCTCACTATGCACAGGAGCTGATCTGGCCTGAGGTTTTCAGGCTCCTGCAGGGTCAGGTCTGGTAATTCCTTGCTGCTTCTGAACCATCTCTCCCACCCCACACCACTCAGTTCAATTCCTCAACTTTGCCTTTGATGTTTAGGGCTCCTAGATAGTCATAGACAATCGATTCACTTGTTTTTTCAGGTCTTTGTTGTAAGAGGGACCATAGGAAGCATCTGACTACTCTGCCATCTTGGCCCCACCTCCTCTGGCTACTGTATTTTTGAAATTCTTGTGTATGTATTTATTTTTTCATCCTTTTAGAAATCTCCACTTTAATAAATTTTCAGTCTATAACTATCTAATCTATTCATTTGAATATTGCTAAACAGACAGGAGATAAGGAGAAATCCCTTGGAATTTCACCAAATACTACCCTTATTTGACACTGAATCTTCAGAATGTTTGTTCCAACTTGCCTAATACGGTATTGTCATATCTTTTATGGTAATTTACTTATCAATATCATCTTTGTTATACAGCAATTTATTGATTCTTAAAAAATAAAAAGGATTTAATGACTATTTCAACCATTTCTAAATTCCTTAAAAAAAACTGTTGCCATTGAGTCATTTCTGACTCATAGCGACCCTATAGGACAGAGGAGAACTGCCCCATGGAGTTTCCAAGGGGCGCCTGGTAGATCAGAACTGTTGACCTTGTTTTGGTTAGCAGACATAGCTCTTAACCACTACACCACCAGGGTTTCCAAATGTCTTAATAAATAAATGCCTTAATCTATATATTTTAATAATAAATTCTAGAATTTTGAAAAATGTACATGCTAAGCCATTTTTTAAACTTCATGAATATTTTCTTCCACCATTAAAATATAGTTGTTTTTCTCAAAGATTACCAATAGTATTTCTCTTATTATCTAAAGCTGTTTGCCTTGAGTAAAGTTAACCAAGCCTACTGCATCTATGTGATGGGGTCAACTCAGTGCTGTAGGTTTCTATTCCATGGTTCCTTGAAAACTCTAGTGATACTGAATGGCAGTCATTTCTCATTTGAAAAACACTGTACTACCATAAATATCAAACTCTTAATCTGCACTGTGCATTGAAGATGGCATGAGATTTTCAATTTAAAATTAATGATTGTTGCTCTCAGGTTAGAGAAGTATTTTATTTTTCATTTACTTTATAGAAGGTATCAGGCCTAGATATACGACTATTTCTTTTTATTTCAATGAATATTTTCATGTGAAAATCTGCTCAATTTTCAACCTGCTATATATAGACTAGAATTTTCATCTTACGTGATTTATGGGGATAATTCCAAAATAAAGACACAGACATAGAAAATATTGCAAGTCTTTCATCACTTGGAATAATTCATTTTATCACATATCTAATTCAAATTTCTTGGAAAATAGAGTTTCTTATTTGGGATGGATTGTGTCCGGGCTTAATTATGACTTTCTTCTCTAGATTGAGGATATTTACTTTAATTCTTTTAAAACCTTTGTTTATACTTAGACTCACATTCCAAGAGTATAAATTATGAAATTTGATTTACAGCATTTTTGTACTCCCTGTCTAAGGAAATTTATTGAACAAAACAAACCATCTAGAAAATAACTCACAGGGTCTTTTGTTATTTTGTAAAAACTATTTTAATGCTCAGCCCCCAGCAGAGATGGTAGTTGCATTTAATAACAGCTACTTCAAAGATATGCAAAAACACATTTGCATATGCTACGACTAGAAGAATTTATGTGCTTAGTTTATGGATATTAAAATTAATTGTAAAATACCACAGTGGGAATTTGTCTTTTGATGTTCTCTGTAGGGGCAAACTTATGTTTTGAGATAAAAAAAAAAAAAAAAAAAAACTGTTGAACTAGAGAGTATGTTTGACTGTGTCTACTCCGAACCACAACAAAATACACAAAATAAATTGACAAAAAAAAAAAAAAAAAAAACTGATAAGAATGTAAGTTTTCATTCTGTGATGAGTGGGTAGGATTCAGATACATCTCAATATATTATTAATTGCATGTTTTCAAGAATTTGTGTTTAGAATATGCCAGAGTAACATATCTAGTTCTTTATGAAGAGCTCAATTTCTCTTCTTAATAAATAGTGATATGCTGGCTGCCTTTTGCTCTAGAAGAGACTATACCAGGTATATGAATATCATGGAAATATTTACTGATAATTCATCATTTAAAGGTTAAAAAAGGCTTTTAATTAGTAAGCATATAATAAGAAACTTAATGGAAATGTCTAGTGAATTTCATTTTACATAAAGGATTTTTTTTCCCCCCACATCAATAAGAGTGAAAAATCAGAGGAAAGGTTGACCTTTTGCCCTGGAATCATCTCATCCTTTTTTGTAATTAAGTTTCCAAGTAATTTCAAGGCCCTTAAGTAATACTGTTATCTGGGTTCTTAGCTTCTGTTTAATTTTTCTTATCTAATGTTTCTGAAGAATTCTTCAATCTCAATGCGCGGCCACGTGACTGGTCTCCTGAAGTGCTGCCAGCTCACATATGATGTTAAAATAACCTCATTGAAGTGTACTGAGAGGACAGAGTAAGCCACTTTATTGAACAGTAGTTTCCTTAACAAGAAGGAAAACAAACAGTAGAATATTTGAGATGGTGCTTATAAGATGCAAAATCACCTAGTAGAGAATGGGAAAGTATAGTCAGCATTTTAGTGCTTGGGCTCAACTTAGGTGCACACCTGCTTTATACTTAAGAGCCAGCTATAGGGCTAAGCAGTTCCCATGAATTCCCTGTGAAGGCCTAAAGAATCAAAGGGGAATAATATAAGAACGGTATAAAAGGAAAATAATAAATGGAAAGAACAGAAAGGGTGGTTGAAAGCAGGAGGAAGGAGCTATGGGAGAAAGTAGGAATGAAAAGAATAGATACACATGAAAAATAGTAATGTGACATGGCTTTGTAGTATATATTCTGACATAAATGTCTGGCCCCTGTGTTACCAATCAAACTGAAATTTTGACTCATGCTGATAAGAATAAATATAACCTCAGTTTTGTAGGACTCTTGATTGTGTTCTCTGCTATGGCAACAATTTGCATCAATATTATGGGAAGGAAGACAATAAAAATTAGATGCGGCTTGTCTCAATTTATGAGTTTTATTCTTGGTCTTAGATGTAAGGGATGGAAAATTGCTTCCCAGATCCAAAGGGGTTCCATTATACATTCAAAGATACATACACATAAGAATAAACTCTTAACTTGTTGAAGTCTGGGGAAACATCAACTGATGCATCGCATCCTGAGGCGGGCACTTCCCTTCTCTCCCACAGAAGGCATTTTCTGGTAAGTTTTGCTGAGGAGTGGGATGAATTCCTGAAAATATAAGAAAGATCTCCATTTTTCTTCCTTTAAACTAAAATGGCTGGACCAGTAGAAAGAAATCCAACTCCACTTACTCATGGAAGAGAAACTAGAAGTCAGGCTCAAGCAGAGGTGGCGTTGGGGCAGGAGGTGGGGAGGACATGAAATGGAGGAATGCTCACTTTGCGTGGATTCAGAAAGGTAAAGGATTGTCAAAACATTGGACTAGGCCAGCTTGTCCTGATGAGTAAAACCTTTTTTTCCATTTACTAAAGAAACAGAAGACAGTGAGTTCACAAATATGCATTACCTTTCACTGCAGAACAGAAAACCAAACTAGTTTCCATTGGGTGGATTCCAAATCACGGTGACCCCATGTGTTACAGAGTAGAGCTGCTCCATGGCGTTTTCTTGGCTATAATTTTTACAGAAGCAGCTTGTCAGGCCTTTCTTGCATGGAACCTCTGTGTGGATTTGAACCACCGAAGTTTAGGTTAGCAACTGATTTCAAACTGCTTGTGCCATCTAGGCTCCTTATTTACTGTTTTTGGCCTGGATTTTCCACTTAAAATTTATTTTCCAGTTTATTAAGTATACATTTACAAAATAATTTCTAATGATTCAAGATATTATTTATTTAACAAATCTCCAAATTTTCTTTAATAAATCAATGATATAATAGGCATCCCTGTAGTTACATTTTGGCATTTATCCATTATTATTTCCTTAGAATAAATTGAAATCCATGACTCATAGAATGTGTACATTCTTAGAATTTTTGACATTAATCCTGAATATATTTAAAATTGATCAATAATCTAACAAAATGATTGTTTCAGCATCTAGTTTTCATGTGAAATATAGATACATATGCGTAAAAGAAGTTAAAATATAAGTACTGCTTTTTTGGTGTTGCTTTTGTTTTTTTTAAGGACAAGTAGTTTTGGCATACTGGTTGAGGATAAATATTTATTTTTATCTGAATGTTACAAGTTCTGTAATAATTTGTATAATCAATTTCTATATACTTCACTGTAGTAGTGGACTGCATAAAAAGACATATATTGTGTGCTGTACTTGTAGCTTCAGACCATAAACACTCCATATATCTTTTCCATAAATCACATAATCAGATGTATTACTATGCATTATACATTCAGAAATTTTTCTAGTACATTAGTATAAATCCTGAAAGCATTAATAAATCTGATACATAGTTGCTGTCTTGATTCTATTGGTGTAAATATCACTTGTAAATCTTAATTTAAAGGCAACTGGAAGCCCATATTCATTTTTATGCTAGGTTTCCAGAATAGACACTTGCTTATATAACACCTTGTTAGAAACACCTGGTTCTATAAGCTCCTTGGAACCTATTTATGCTATGTTTCCAGAACGGACTTTTGGCAATTCGATAATTTGCTATTTGAATACATTAAAATATACTTTTTTTCCTTGTATTCTCATATTAGGTTTTATAAATATATCAGGGCACATATTCTTTGTCACCCCAGAGGACAGGAATATGACCACCAATACAGAAAATGTATGGAGAAATATGCCAGTTCATGAGGAAGAACAATAACTTTAGCTGTCACCGCCACCATTGTACGTATGTTCCTCTCCAATCTTTGGCTTCATTCAACATTCTCAAACTTTTCCGAAATTAATCTCTCCAAAGTTCTGCTGATTAACTACTTTTTATGTTAAAAGATGTCGTCGATAGCTCCTCAGTAACCAGCAAACACCTTAGATTGGAGTTCCAGGTTTTCTGTAATCTGATTACAGTCCGTATTCCCTGGCCTATCCCCTTTCAGTCATCTTTCTTGAACCTGACACACTTTTACTGTCTATGACCTAACCTTTCTTTCTCTCAGCTTTCGTCCATTTTATTCTGTCATCATTAATTTCTTTTTATCCCATCTCTAACTCTACTAATTCTCGTCTTCCTTTAACATTGGAAAATATTATAGTGGGAAAGTATTGCATAGAATCAGACCTGGGTTTGAATTCCAGATATTCCACTAACTTCTGTGTGGCCTTGGGATAGCATTTGGACATTCAGGCTTTCATTATTTCTGGAGTAATATACAGAGGATGACAGTCTCTACTCCCCTGCTTCCCCTCCCTGAAACTGCTCATGACCCTTACATGGAGATGCAGAGAGTAAAGGCTCAGGAAATGTTAGCTGGTTACTTCATCTAAATGTTTTTACGGAACCCACCAGTTTTAATTTGTATTACACTAATGTGCATATAATCATTATTTTTGTCCCCTTCTAGACTAGGAGATGCTGTCACCAATTGTGACTTATTTCTCTTTTATTGTCTCAGTACTTAGCACATCATCTTGCTCATAGTAAACCTAATTTAAATAGTTGTTAAATAAAATTATCATTGAATCTGTTAGAGTTGCCTAATAAAGAGAAGTGTGCTTCACAAAGCTCCCTGATACTAAAAGCATTCAGGGAGAGGTTGGCCAATTCACACAGTAGAACAATGTATAAGGTTAATAAAATTGAAGGAAGGTAGAACTAAATAAGCTCTCAGATGCAGTCTAATTCTAATATTCTTGATAGACAAAATCTGACTACAGTCAGTCAAAATACAGCAGAAAACAATTATTCAAAAGCTGTAGATCAACACTGTTTCTTAAAAAAGTGCAGTGGTATTTTGGGTAAATGGGCTATAGAAAAGTAGAACTCATGATTGCATTGTTGGTAACTAGAAATTGCACTAAGAAAACATCATTCTCAAACAAGACACTTACCTAATTAAGCCCACTAAAAAGTCATTGTCTGGTGCTAATTAGAATAAACTGGGAATTCTGAGATTGGGTTTTGCAATGAACTACCTACTTGATTTTGAGAATACCCCTTGATCTCTCAGGATCTGTTTCCTCATCTGTAAAATTAAGGCATGGCCTAAATAACCTTAAAATCTCAAATTTGTAAGAGATACAAGGAAACGTCACGCTCTTTAATATAAAAAATGTTAAATAGAGAAAAAAAAATTTCTTAAGAATTGTAGAAATTTAGAAGCACATAAATATTCAGCTGGAGACGTGGCCAAATTCTTGACAAGCTAACTCTGGTGTGTTTTCTCATCAACCTAAATTAAACTGCAATTGTACCCCAAACAGTCTTATATGTCTGTGGGTTCCTGCCAATATGCCGTTGGATCTCTCTTCTGCAGCTGTCTGCGATGCTCCAAAGAGATAAGTGAATACTGTTGTCAAATTAGACGTGTAGAAAATGGCATCATTAAAGGAGAATAAATAAATTTCGAAAGCCCTGTAAGAGCATCTTCAACAAATGAACATAGACAACAATTATATTCAGCTTTCGCACAACTACAACTTTACTTTAAAAAAAAGTGACATTTTAATTGAATAATGCATAATCTTATTTTGGTTCTATATATTAGCTTTCCTATTGTTATCAAACTAAATAGTTTAAAAATTAAGTTTCATGAAAATATCTCTCAGCGTAAAGTCAGACAGTCTGGAATTTTCATTTTGGCTAGTCCAGATACCAGATAGACACAGAGACCCTCAATGGAAGAGCCAAAATGAAAATTCCAGATTGTCTGTCTGACTTCACGCTGAGAAATCTTTTCACTAAGCTTAATTTTTAAAGTATTTAGCTTTCTAACACTGGGAAAGCTACTATATAGATCCAAAATAAAATTATGCAATATTAAATTAAAATGTCAAATTTTTTTAAAAGTAAATTTGTAGTTGTGCTAAAGCTGAAGATAACTGTTGTTTGTGTTCATTTGTTGAAGATGCTCTTATAGGGATTTTGAAATTATTTTATTCTCCTTTAATGATGCCATTTTATGCAGTGGTTAAGAGATTGGTTGCTAACTCATTAACTACAGGCAGAGATTAGGATTTACAACACATAGGAAAACTACAATCACAAAATGGAGGACTACCATACAATACTGGGAATCATGGCATAACCAAGATGACACATATTTTCGGAGGACACAATTCAATCCATGACATCACCTCAATCAGCAGGAAGAGAAGAATTACAAGCGAATGATTCCTGAATTATTCTGAGCCTGAAAGGAATGACAAAGTGTAGGATGAAACAAAGTAAGTTTGGAGTGAAAATAGCATAAAGCAGGTGAGAAATGTGTATGTCAAATTAATAGCAGAAATTTAAACGTTTTTCAAACAGCAGGCTTTTCAAAAGTAAAGGAAATTTAAGCAAATTTAATGCAAATGCAAATGCAAAGTAGAAGTGGAAAACTAAATATAGTGCTGTAGAGACTGAAAAAAGAGCAAATATTATGTGCTAGAAAATTATAGATGAATTAATGAAGGAAGTGGTCAAGAAGTTCTCCTTGTCTTGATCATTGTGCTGTTTCTACCCATCAGGTGTCTTCCAACTGCTTTGGGGACTCTGGCTTTTTGCTACTCTGTACCATGTGTAAGTTAGGGACGCTGGAGGGTTTTTATCAGAAAAATCAAGTATCTACGTTTACCATTCCCTTAGGATTCCCAGAAGCCTTCCAGTTTGTCTTATTTTCTTTTTAAAATAAACAATGTCCTGTGTATCACAAAAACATACATAGATAAAACTGATAAATTTCCAAGAATCAAAGAAAAGTAGTTCTAAGATTTTAAGCAGAATTATATCATGGAAGAGGCATAGCTTCTGTCAGAGCAGGTTCAGTCTTAAGAGCTTCCTATTCTAAGAACACATTTAGACTAAATTTACAGCCTTAGATTATGTAGCTTTAAAATTTTTTGTAGTGTTCTTATATATCCATTGCTTAAAAAAAGTGACCCATTTCACCTAGTTATTTTAATCAAAAGGCTCGTTTTGTATTACGTAGTTTACGTAAAGTCTCCAGTTATTGTTATAACAATTATTATTTTCATTTCTCAGTCATCCATACTGGAGGCTAGACCAACTTAGAGACACAGTTTTGCTCTCTATAACACATGGCCCCAATGTGTAGCATTGGCTGGAATTAAAAGCCTTAAGCTGGAGACAAAATAAAACCTCACAGTTTGACCAGAGAGGGTTTTAGGAAATAAGTGAACCTCTTGAAACTATATGTGAATCGTTAGGCAATCTTGATACATATTTTTCATGAAATTAGGGTAAAAGTTTCATCATATGTTAAGATTGATCTGTGACTAACACACACATGCACATATATTTGTAATATCAGAGAGTGAGAGAAACAATGCTCATTTGGATGACTGCCTACAAAACTAACTCATTTAAATAACAACAGATGTTAGAGTTTGCTGGTCTCTAAAGTCAGATTTGCAGTTGATCTGATTTTACAATGCTTCATCATACAGTAGACTGAGGTAGATTTTATATTGTTTTATTTTCTGTAAGGTATTATCAGAGCACCTGTTTCAAATAGGAAACTTAATCTTCAACTTTGCTCAGGTAGTTAATTATTCCAGGACAGCCCTGGGGAATTGCATTTTAGGTGATGTTGCCATGCTGGTCCCGTTTTCTCCAGTTAATAAAGTGAAATGGGATAGTCATTTTTCTGCTTTTCACAGTTTACTCCAGGGCATTTTAAGAGTCCCAAGAAGTGGTATTAGAAAAGGCTACTGGTTGTCTGAGCATCTCAATAGGCCATGAATAATATCAAGTGTCTCCTTGAGTCAGTCATCATATACAAATTAATTTGAGCTGAACGTGCCACTACTTAACAATCTGCAATAAGCAATGACACAACTTTGCTTGCTGGAAGTGAAGAGGACTTGAAGCACTTACTGATGAGGATCAAAAACTACAGTCTTCAGTATATAGATTACACCTCAACATAAAGAAAACAAAAATCCTCACAATTGGACTGATAAGCAACATCATATTAATCGAAGAAAATATTCAAGTTGTCAAGGATTTCATTTTACTTGGATCCACAAACAGCACCAATGGAAGCAGCAGTCAAGAAATCAAGCAATGTATTGCATTGGGCAAATCCGCTGCAAAAGACCTCTTTACATCCTCACGACTGTTGTATTTTACACTCGTTAAAGTGTTAAATACAACAATTGTGAGGATAGCGCAGGGCGGGGCAGTGTTTCTGTTGTACACAGGGTCGCTATGAGTTGGGATCAACTCGACAGCACCTCACAACAACAGCAACAACAAAGTATCAAAAAGCAAAGATGTCACTTTGAGGACTGAAGTGCACCTGACCCAAGCCATGGTATTTTCAATCACCTCGTATGCATGCAAAAGCTGAACAATGAATAAGAAGATCGAAGAAGAATTGATGCCTTTGAATTATGAGGCTGTCAAAGAGTATTGAATATACTATGGACTGCCGAGAGAATGAGCAAATCCGTCTTGGAAGAAGTATAGCCAGAATGCTCCTTAGACGTGAGGATAGCAAGACTGTGTCTCACGTACTTTGGACATGTTATTAAGAGGGACTAGTTCCTGGAGAAGGATATAATTCTTGGTAAGACAGAGGGTCAGCAAAAAAGAGGAAGACCCACAATGAGATGAACTGACACATTGGCTTCAACAATGGGCTCAAACGTAGCGACAATTATGAGGCTGTCACAGGACTGGGCAGTGTTTCCCTCTGTTGTACACAGGATTGCTATGAGTTGGAACCTAACAACAACACTTCTCCAATTAGTGTAGGTAATCAGGAATTGATTGCAATACCATGAGAACAGAAAGGTGCTTTTTTGTAGGACAGCCGCAAACAGTTTTCTGTCCTTGGAGAATATTTCTGATTCCTTTTCTATTATTTTTTCTCTATAATGATTTAGTTCATCACCTCCATGGTGATTTGACCTTCACCACCTCCACCTGTCATTGTTATTGGCCCCAAATTCAAGCAAGAAACAGGAGCAAAAGATACACTATAGAAAAGGCAGTGAGCCATGAATTTCTCCTATCATTTGATGGAGACCTCTTTTGCTGTGAAACTGACCTTTTTTTTCCATTAAAAATTCTATTATAATGCTCCTTAAAGAACTTTCAAAGTATTGTAGTTGATGGCAGTTGAGTTTGCCATAATGTAAAGTAAGATAACTAATGTTGCATTGATTTTTTATTACTTGTTCTGACATTTCTAAAATACTAAATATTTGACTTTTAAGAGTACTATAAAATATCCAATTTATATGAACCAGAATATTATTTTATATGAACTTACATCCTCTTATATTGAAACCTGTGGAAAATAATTTTTTTTTAAGTTTATTAATCTGGATCAGTGCAATAGCCATCAAATTGGTTTATCTGCCTGCATTTTCTTTCTTTTCAATCCATGCCACAGGTGGCTGATGGATTGATCATTCTCAGTCCACTCAGGTCCTGACCCTACTGCTCACAGGCCTTCAGATCTCTCCATACTATCAAAAGAAAATACCGAGAATAACTTCTAAGACCCTGTAGGATTTGATCCTATTTTAGCTTCCCAAAACTTTCTCTCACTACTCTATTCATTGTTCCTGTGTCTTACGCTGTGGTCCAACTATAGTTATATACACTTTCTCACAGATGCACACCTGTTCTTTCCATCTGAATGACTCTTTATGCGTAGCCAAATTGTATCTTTCACTCTTTCTCTTGACCACAAGTGACTTCTTCCTTCTGTGAATTGTATACCTGTCAGTTATATGTGTTTATTGTGCCGCCTTATAAATTAGGCACTTACATACTTGCCATAGCTCCCTGGCTAAACTCTATAATCTTTGAGGTCAGGGCTGTGTCCATTTTACTTTGTGTCATCAACAGAACCTATCAGAATACATTGACTATTGAAGGTACCAAAGCAATATGTGCTCAGTGAAAGACTGAATGTAATATATTACTTGCTCTGTTTCAGTGGTGTATTGTAAATAACAACATCACTCATTTATTCATTATTGAACAAATTTAGCAAGTGTCCACTACATCCCAGGAATTGTTTTCTACCTGAGTCCCAGTTCTCAGTTCCATGTTAAATGTCATAATAGTTTTGAAATCTGACCCTGAGGCAGATTTTATCTAGAGACCCTGACCTCATGTACTTTTTCTGCTGCTTAGGACCTTTATTGTGATTGTGTCCATATCTGGTACTTCTCTAATTAACCCATATAGACTTACCCAATCTATAACTTGGAAAATTTGCTGATGGAAAAATTGCTGTCTTCCACAAGTCCCTCCACACGTGTTACTCTCTGTCTTCTCAGAGTGACTGTTGTTGGCTACTGGGGTCATCTTGAATGGCATTTGAATTATCTCTGCCTTCCTCTTGAACTAATGGCCTCATCCTGCAAAAGTCTAATGGCTCTCTTTCACTTTCTGTGATTCACATCCTATGGCAATCATAATTAATCTACCCTTTCCTATAGAAATTTTTAATGTGCAACACTACTTTTGTCAACAACTGCAATGTCCTAAAAATATGATTGCAGTAAATATTTTATGCCTTCAGAACTAGACATTAGTGAGAACTAGAAATCATAGCATCATGACATAGATAAGCCTTGATTTAACATAACTTTTGTTTCAATGTATGGTCACGTAGGTTATATTTATTTCAGAAGACTGAATTTGCTAATACTTAACAGAGTGCCTGGCACTTAATTCTTATGCACTGAATCAATGAAATTTGGTGTTTTCAAATAATGAGAACAAAGAACTCCTGAGAGTGGGGCTCTGCTGTTTGTGCGTGTGTGTGTGTGTGTGTGAGTGTATGTGTCCTTCAGCTTAAGACTGTAGTGGACTCTCTGGATCCCTTCCTGTCTTCCACTTTCTTTAGAAAATATGCGTCTATTTTTTCATTTAACTTATCTGGGGTTCACTTTTCTTATCTTCAGAATGAGGGTAGTTGAGTTAAAGAATCTCTAAATTATCTTCTAGCTCTAAAATCTGAGATTACATGGATTGGGTCTTCTAATTTTATTCCTTTGTTGTCGTTCTTATTCACGGATGTGTTTCTTTTTTCCACAACACACTAAAGGAGATATAGTTGAAATTCAGTCACAGCAGAAAGTATTTGTTGTTGTTGTTAGGTGCTGTCGATTCTGTTCTGACTCATAGTGATCCAGCGTACAACAGAATGAAATGCTGCCCAGTCCTGCACCATCCTCACAATTGTTGCAATGTT
Source organism: Trichechus manatus latirostris (assembly GCF_000243295.1). NCBI lineage: Eukaryota > Metazoa > Chordata > Mammalia > Sirenia > Trichechidae > Trichechus > Trichechus manatus. Next base: position 10,511,324 of record NW_004443953.1, read on the forward strand.
TGAGCCCATTGTTGCCGCTACTTTGTCAATCCATCTCATTGAAGGTCTTCCTCTTTTTTGCTGACTCTCTACTTTACCAAACATGATGTCTTCTCCAGAGACTGGTCCCTCATAATAACATGTCCAAAGAACGTGAAATGAAGTCTCATCATCCTTGCTTTTAAGGAGCATTCTGGCTGTACTTCTTCCAAGATGGATTTACTCGTTCTTTCGGCAGTCCGTTGTATATTTAGTATTCTTCACCAACACCATAATTCGGAGGCATCAATTTTTCTTCGGTCTTCCTTATTCATTGTCCAGCATATGAGACAAGGGAAAATACCATGGCTCGGGTCAGGTGCACCTTAGTGTTCAAGGTGACATCTTTCCTTTTTAGCACTTTAAAGAGGTCTTTTGAAGAAAATTTTCCAAATGTAATATGTGGTTTGATTTCTTGACTACTGCTTCCATGGCACTAATGGTGTATCCAAGTAAAATGAAATCCTTGACAACTTCAATCTTTTCCCCTTTTATCATGGTGTTGTTTATTGGGTCCATATGTAAGGATTTTTGTTTTCTTTATGTTGAGGTATAATCCATACTGAAGTCTGTAGTGTTTGATATTCATCAGTATGTACTTCAGGTCCTCTTTACTTTCAGCAAGCAAAGTTTTGTCATCTGTATATCACAGGTTATTAATGAATCTTCCTCCAATCCTGATGCTGCGTTCTTCTTCATATAGTTCAGCATCTAAGATTATTTGCTCAGCACACAGATTGAATAAATACGGTGAAAGGATACAACCCTGAAGCTCATATTTCCTGATTTTAAACCTGCAGTATCCCTTTGTTCTGTTCGAATGACTGCCTCTTGGTTTATGTACAGGTTCCTCATGAGTGCAATTAAGTGTTTTGGAATTCCCATTCTTCACAATGTTATCCATAATTTGTTATGATCCACACAGTTGAATGCCTTTACATAGTCGATAAAACGCAGGTAAACATCTTTCTGGTATTCTCTGTTTTCAGCCAAGATCCATCTGACATCAGCAATGATATCCCTCGTTCCATGTTGTCTTCTGAATCTAGCTTGAATTTTGGCAGTTTCCTATAGATGTGCTGCTGCTGCCATTTTTCAATTATCTACAGCAAAATTTTACTTGTGTGTGATATTAAAGATATTGTTCAATAATTTCTGCATTCCATTGGATCACCTTTCTTTGAATAGGCATGTATATGGAGCTCTTTTAGTTAGCCAGGTAGTTGTCTTCCAAAAATCTTGGCATATACAAGTGGGTGCTTATAGCTTTGCATTTGTTTGTTCAAACATCTCTCTTCATATTAAAGTCAATTCCTGGAGCCTTCTTTTCTGCCAATGCCTTTAGCACAGCTTCAGCTTCTTCCTTCAGTACTATTGGTTTTTGATCATATGTTACCTCCTGAAATGGTTGAATATTGACCAATTCTTTTTAGTACACTCACTCTCTGTATTCCTTCCATCTTCTTCTTCTTCTTTTTTTTCTTTTCTCAATCAGAGAATGTATATGGAACATTCCTTTGCATTTAACGCAAAAATTTTTTTTAATTGTACTTTAGGTGAAAGTTTACAGCTTAAGTTAATTTCTCATTAAAAAATTTTTACACATATTGTTTTGTGACATTGGTTGCAATCCCACAATGTGAAGCACGCTCCCCCTTTCCACCCCAGGTTCCCTGTGTCCATTAGTCCAGTTCCTGTCCTTTCCTGCCTTTTTGTCTTCCTTTTGGACAGGAGTTGTCCATTTGGTCTTGTGTATTTGACTGAACTAAGAAGTACCTTCCTCACTTGTGTTATTTTTTGTTTTATAAGACTGTCTAATCTTTGTCTGAAAAGTGGGCTTCGGGAAGGGTTTCAGTTCTGGATTAGCAGAGTGTCCAGGAGCTATAGTTTTAGGATTCCACCAGTCTCTGTTAGACCAGTAAGTCTGGTCTTCTTTAGTGAATTTGAATCCTGTTTTACATTATTCTCCTGCTCCATCCAGGACTCTCTGTTGTGATCCTTGTCAGAGTGGTCATTGGTGGTAGCTTGGCACCATCTAGTCATTCTGGTCTCAGGCTGGTAGAGTCTCTGGTTCACGTAATCCTTTAGTCCTTCAGGCTAATATTTTTCTTGGGTCTTTGGTTGTCTTCATTCTCCTTTGATCCGGATGGGATGAGACCGATAGATGTATCTTAGATGCCAGCTTGCAAGCTTTTAAGACCCCAGACGCTGCTCACCAAAGTGGGATGTAGAACATTTTCTTTATGAACTATGTTATACCAATTGATCTAGATGTCCCCCAAGACTGTGGTCCCCAGCCCCCAGCCCCAGCTATTCAGTCCTTCAAAGTGTTTGGATGTGTCTAGGAAAGTTCTATGCTTTTGCTTTGGTCCAGTTGTGATGACTTCCCCTTCACTGAAGTTGACACTTGTCTATTATCTAGTTAGTAACTTCTCCTTCCCCTCCCTCCCCATCCTCATAATCATCAAAGAATGTTTTTTTTTCTGTGTGTAAACCTTTTCTTGAGTTCTTATAGTAGTGGTTTCATACAATATTTGACCTTTTGTGACTGACTTATTTCACTCAACATAATGCCCTCCAGATTTATCCATGTTGTGAGATGTTTCACAGATTCATCATTGTTCTTTATCATTATACAGTATTCCATTGTGTGTATGTATCATAATTTGTTTATCCATTCATTTGTTGATGGGTGTTTAGGTTATTTCCATTTTTTTGCTATTATGAATACTGCTGCAATGAACATGGGAGTGCATATGTCTATTCTTGTGACAGCTCTTATTTCTCTAAGATATATTCCTAGTAGTGGGATTGCTGGATCATATGGTATTTCTATTTCTAACTTTTTAAGGAAGCATCATATCATTTTCCAAAGTTGTACCACTTTACCTTCTACTTCTTTTGATGCTTCCTGTGTCATTCAATTTTTTGAATGACAAAATCCATAAAATCTTTCCATATTGCAACTTAAGGCTTGAATTCTTTTGTCAGTTCTTTCAGCTGAGAAACACCAAGTAAGTTGCTTCCTTTTGGTTTTTTAATTCCAGGTCTTTGCACATTTCATTATAATACTTTACTTTGTCTTCTCAAGCCACCCTTCTTCTGTTCAGCTCTTTTACATCATCATTTCTTCCATTAGCTTTAGCTATTCTATGTTCAAGAGCAAGTGTCAGAGTCTCTTCTGACATCTGTTCTGGTCTTTACTTCTTTCCTGTCTTTTAATGACATTTAGCTTTCTTCATATGTGATATCCTTGATGTCATCCCACAACTTGTCTGGTCTTCGGTCATTATTGTTCAATGTGTCAAATCTATTCTAGAGATGGTCTCTAAATTCAGGTGGGATACACTCAGGTCACACTTTGGCTCTTGTGGAGCTGTTTTAATTTTCTTCACCTTCAGCTTGAACTCGCATATCAGCAATTGATGATATGTTCTGCTGTTGGCCTCTGGCCTTGTTCGAACTGAAGATATTGAGCTTATCCATTGTCTCTTCCCACAGATGTAGTCAATTTGATTCCTGTGTATTCCATCCAGCAAGGTCACGTGTATAGTCATCATTTATGTTGTTGAAAAAAGATATTTCTGATGAATAAGTAGTTGGTCTTGCAAAATTCTGTCATGCGATCCCCAGCATCATTTCTGTCACCAAGGCTATATTTTCCAACTACTGATACTTCTTTGTTTCCAGCTTTCACATTCCAATCACCAGTAATGATCAATGGATCTTGATTTCATGTTTGATCAATTTCAGACTTCAGAAGTTGCTAAAAATCTTCAGTTTCTTCATCTTTGGCATTAGTGGTTGGTGTGTAAATTTGAATAAAACTTATGTTAACTGGTCTTCCTTGTGGGTATATAGATATTAACCTATCACTGGCAGCATTCTACTTCAGGATAAATCTTGAAATGTTCTTTTTGATGATGAATGTGATGCCATTCCTCTTCCATTTGTCATTCCCTGCACAGTAGATTGTGTGATTGTCCAATTCAAAATGGCCAATACCAGTTCATTTCAGCTCACTAATGCCTAGAATACTTATCTTCAAGCTTTCTATTTCATTTTTTACAACTTCCAATTTTCCTTGGTTTATACTTTGTATGCACATTCCATGTTTTGATTACTAATTGATGTTTACAGCTGTTTCTTCTCATTTTGAGTTGTGCCACATCAGTAATGAAGGTCCTGAAAGCTTTACTTCATCTGTGTCAATCTGTCATTTTGTTGTCCTGTGGTGGCTTGCATGTTGCTGTGATGCTGGAAGCTATGCCACTGGTATTTCAAATACCAGTAGGGTCACCCATGGTGGGCAGGTTTTAGTGGCGCTTCCAGACTAAAACAGAGTAGGAAGAAGGACGTGGTGGTCTACTTATGAACAAGATTGGCCAGTGAAAACCGTATGGACAGCAGTGAAACATTGTCTGATATAGTGCTAGAAGATGAGCCTCTCAGGCTGGAAGGCATTTAAAACATAACTGGGGAAGAGCTACCTCCTCAAAGTAGAGTAGGAAGTATATAGACACTGATTAAAAAAAATATTCTGCTAAACAAATGAAATGATGCATGAATAATATATTTTTTAGAACTCCTTATTTCAAAGTTTGAAATGAAAGTAGATTATTAACATGTTACTGTTACCAGCTAGCTGCTTGAATGAGGAAAGGCAGAAGCGGATGATAAAATGGTCTCGTTAAAGTAGGATTTGGCTTTACTCTGAATGTCAAGTGTATAGATACAGGCTTAGAGTAAATCTGGACCTTTTGGCAGTTGCAGTATTTCCGACTTTGCTCATCCCTCAGGAATTTTTTTCTTCTCTGTACTGTTGTTTCTTTCCTCACAGCTTTATATAGTCTAATTATGAACTCCTCAAATATATGAATCATATCCATATATTAATTAAAGTTTTCAGTAAATTCAGATGCTTCTATAGAATAGCAGTCACTCAAAAATAATTAAAAATTCTGTAAATTAATTTTAAACTCTCTGAGACCACAAATAAGTAATGAGACTATTTTGCATTTGTTCTCGTTTTTGAATGATTTGCATTTAATCTTGATTTACTCCTGAGGAGTTTTAGGTAGTCAATTTCTTCTATTTTACCCCTTCTCTTCTCTCCTATAATATTTTGGGATGTTAGTGACCTTGTGACAGATGGAAACATTAGACTGTCTAGGGCAACAGTGTTGTTAGATGCCATTGAGTTGGCTTTGACTCATAGTGAACTTATGTATAACAGAATGAAACTTTGCCTGGTCCTGCACTTTCCTCACAATTGTTGTTGCTTGAGCCCATGGTTGTAACCACTGTGTCAATCCATCTCATTGAGGGTTTCCCTTTTCTCCTCCACTGTACTAAGTATGATGTCATTCTCCAGCTACTGGTCCCTCCTGATAACATGTCCAGAGCAAGCAAAAATGAAGTCTCTCCATCCTCACTTCTAAGGAGCATCTGGCTGCACTTCCTCCTAGACAGATTTGTTTCTTCTTCTGGCAGTCCATTGTATAGTCAATATTCTTTGCCAATGCCACAATTCAAATGTGTCAGTTTTTTAGTCTTCCTTTTTTATTTTCCAGCTTTTGCATTCATATGAGGTGATTGAAAATACTATGGCTTGGGCCAAGCACATCTTAGTCCTCAAAGTGACATCTTTGTTTTTTAACACTTTCGAGAGGTTTTTTGCAACACATTTTCCCAGTGTAATACGTTGTTTAATTTCTTGACTGCTGTTTCTGTGGGCATTGATTGTGGATTCAAGGAAAATGAGATCCTTGACAACTTCAATTTCTTCACCATTTATCATTATTTTTTTGATCCAGCTGTGTTTATTTTTGTAAATAGTTTTTATTTATAAACATCTTTTACTAATCTTTTTATTATCTTTACTTCTTACATCTCATTTCTTCTTTCTGGGCTTACTTTTTTTTTTTTTTCTCCCTGAAGTATTTATTTTATGAGATCTCTGATTAAAAACTTTTCTATGTGTTTATATGTTTAAAAACACCTTAACTTTCCCTGAATCTTCCTTAGCGAGTTCTAGGTTCATATTTATTTTCCTCAGCATTTGAAAAACATTACTTCACTGTCTTCTGGCTCTTTTGATAGCTGATGATAATTTAAAAAAATAATAAATAACACTCTCTAATATTTGTTACTTTTTATATGCTAGACACAGTTCTGAGGATTAAGTAAGGTAATTCCTGTAAAATCCCTAGACGAGGAAATGGGGGCACAGGAAGACTTAGTAGCAAGCCTGAGCTTACACAGTTTGGAAGTGACAGGGTGAAATTTGAGCCCAGGGACCACAAACCACAGCCTCTTAAATATATAGTCTGTATTATTTGTGTTGCTTTATGGTTAATCTGTTTAATACCTGGTAGCTTTTGAGATTTTCTTCGTATCCTTAATTTTTGTCTTTTTTCTACAATGTGCCTGGGTTTGTATTTATTTCTAATTTCCCTTCTCACCACATGGTAGGTTTCTTAAATCTAAGACTCATATTTCTATTTAACACTGCAAAATTCTCAGTCATTATGTCTTTGACGATTGCATTTCTCCCATTCTCTTATGCAACAAATAATAGTTGTATATTTGTGCTTCTCATTTTATATCCAGTATCTCTTAATTTCTTTCTTTTTCTTTTTTCTCCCTTTCTTCAGCTTATCAGCACTGTATCAGAGGATATTTACTCATTAATTTTTTCCAAGTCAATAGTTTTCTGTCCAACTGTGTCAGACTATTAATCAGCCAATCTACTAAAGTTTTTATTATTATTATTATTTTTTTATGTATTTTGTTTATATTCAAGATCCTCTATTGATTCTTTTTTAATTATATGAAATTTAAAAACATTAAAATATCTGTTGTTATACAAGGTCCCATTTCACCCTTTGCTCTTTAAAAATTTAGTTATTGTAAAAATATAGGTAACACAAAACTTACCAATTCAGCGCTTTTCACTTGTACAATTTAACTTATTGTTTCTTTTTCACGTGTGACTTTTTGTTTGTATATTTTATATTGTTTTATTGTTGTTCTCTGGATCCTTTTCATTCTTTGTCTATATTTATATGTGATATTTAATATGTAACATTTTACATATAATATTGTACATAATATCCTATATAAATACATTATATATAAACAATCTTTAAATAGACAAAGAATGAAAAAGCATTCAGACTGTTCTTTTGACTTTATTTCCTTGGGTAGGATTCTTCTATTTTATTAACTGCCCGTCATGTCACTATGGAGTCTGGTGGTGCAGTGGTTAAGAGCTACAGCAAGCTAGGCTGCTAACCAAAAGGCTGGTAGTTCAAATCCACCAGCCATTTCTTGGAAACCCTATGGGGCAGTTCTGCTCTGTCCTATAGGGTCACTATGAGTCAACATCGACTAGATGGCAAAGGATTTGGTTTGGGTTTTCATGTCACTAAAGTTTCACCATTGTTTTGAAATTTTTGTTTAACTGCTCATCTTCTGTGGAGATTTTCTACCCCTCGGCCTACAGAAGTGTGATGGTTTCCTAATTCCTGAATCTCATGTTGCCTGGCTTTTTACCCTGGCATGGCTGAAGGCTCCTATCCACAAAGAAGGTGTTACTCTAATTTGATACTTTGATTTTTTTCTTTAAACCTCTACTTCCCTATGTTTTTGAATGAAACAGATTAACTCTGAAAACACTTTGATAAAGAATTGCAGAATGATAATGAAGGATTATTAGCTGACATAGAGCCCCTATTGCATAAATAACTCCATTCTCACTTGAAACACCTCCTTGTAGAATTGCATGTTTACCCTGATAATAGTTGAAAATCTAAAGCTTTTGTTATTTCTGGCAATGTTTGTGAGGGTATAAAGACATGTCAGATGCATACACCAAAAAATGTCTCTCAGGCTCTAAAGCAGTTTCAGAATAATTCATCAGATTTAACAAGCCAAAATAAGTTATCTTCTATTTCCAAGTTTATCATGATATAGAACCCAACAGGATATTTATAGTATCTTTTAGTTATTACTTATCCTTTGTAAAGACTCTTTTAGAACGTGTCTACTGTTCCATCTAGTGTTGGCTGAGGTAGGTCAAGTCCCTCTGGAGAAAGGAAGATTTGGAGATTGTAATTTTGTAACATAATGTTAATAAAAATAATAATAATAATAATTACTCTTTATTGCATTTTGTACCAAGCACTGTATTAAGCATTTTCTATGCATACTTTAATTTCATCTTCACAACTTAACTAAAGGATCTCCATGGTCTTATTTATAAACATCCATAAACTGGAAATAGGTAAAAATAACTACATGCCCTTTCAATGTCACCGTAGAGTACTGTCTAACAGGTCTAACCCAAAATTTTCTAATTTGCTAGGGGTATATACATCTTCAGAATTAATCTAAATTTAATTTACTATTGATTAGGGAGTTCTACAACAATTCTGTAAGAGTAGTTGTTGATTTTTACAAAACTGATAGTGATAGAAATACTTCACATCAGTTAGTAATGCAGAGCTCTCACATATTAGACACTTGATATATGTAAACTCTGTTCTAGGTTCTTGGGAAACATCAGTGAACTAAAAACAGAGAAAAATCTCTCCCCTCACACAGAGTTTATATTTTGATAGGGAGGTTGTTCTTGGCAAAGACTTGTCCTCCTTGATGTGGCCTGCCTGAAAGTAATTGTCGTTAGTTGCTGTCGTGTCCAATCCGACTCATGATGACCCCACATGTGCAAAGTAGAAATGGTCCATCGGGTTTTCACAGCTAAGACCTTTCAAAAGCAGATCGCCAGGACTGTTGCCCAAGGCACCTCTGAGTGGGTTCAAACTGCCAACCTTTTGGCTAGTAGTCAATTGCTTAATCACTTGCACCACTCAGCAACACACTAAAAGTAATTAAGTATCCAGGATACAAATTGACTTTGTTGAAGGAAACTCTTTTTCCCTGCCTTCAAATATACGGGAGAGAGTGTGAGATTACTGGGATCAGAGAAAACATTTCAGGAAATGGGTGTAAAAAGGTTCAATGTCCTATAAGAAAACCCTGGTGGCATAGTGGTTAAGTGCTATAGCCGCTAACCAAAAAGTTGGTAGTTTGAATCCACCAGGTGCTCCTTGGAAATTCTATGGGGCAGTTCTATTCTGTCCTATAGGGTTGCTATGAGTCCAAATTGACTCGATGGCAACAGATTTGGTTTCTTTGGTTTTTATGTCCTACAACCCAGTACCATTGCTGCAAAACCTTGCCAGGAAGCAAGGCAATAAACTTAAAAATGAATAGACTGAGTCCCCAGGCTTGTTACTATAAGACAGAGCCAAAATAAAGGAGTCCAAAATAAATAGAAGATTTCATAAGATTCCTAGATTTTAGTTACCAGCAAATAGAACTTATTCAAGTGAAACTACTAATTAGGGAGTTTTAAAGATGAAGTATTGCCATAAAATCCTATTCTACATAGCCAGCGTCTGTACTTACTCAATAGCCCACTCACCTGTACTAAAATGAAAAGAACTGATAAGGCAATACAAGCCTGTTTCATTTCTCAGACTTTAGAAATCCTGGTGGCATAGTAGTTAAGAGCTACGAAGGTTGGCAGTTCAAATCCACGAGACGCTCCTTGGAAACTCTATGGGGTAGTTCTACTCTACCCTATCGGGTTGCTATGAGTTCAAATCCACTAGAACATGTTTGGTTTAGTTTCTCTGGCCCTGCCTCACTATGTTGCAGACACATTGCCCTTGAGACTTCTAGGGAATTTGCATGCACTCTTATCTCTGCTGGGCTCTCTCACCACCCTGATTTTCTCAAGCCTAATTTTCTCATTTCACCTACTCAGTGAGATATATTCTAACTACTTAATTTAAAATGGAAACTTTTTTCAGCCTCATTTCTCATGATCTCTCTTATTTTGATCTTTTTTTTTCATAGCACTTAACCCTTCGTGTATGTGATGCAATTTAATTATATGTTGCTTTTATTTTTTAATTCCTGTCTATAACCTCTCCCACCAAAAGACACGCTAGAAAGCAGGCTTCATGAAGACAGAGATTTTTTGTCTGTTTCTTTCACAGTTATGTATCAAGTATCTAAAATAGTTCCTGGCACATAACAGCTGCTAGAGATATTTGTTAAAGATTAATTGAAAAAGTCAAAAAGTCATAACAGAAAAAAACAAATAACAGAACTTCTCTAACTTAGAAGGTGGTCCTGATGGATTCTGCATAAGAAAAAGCCTTCTAGTGATAAAAATTTGCTACAGAAGTCAAGTTAACAAATGGACACCTGAGAGATACATTTTTCCTGTTTTGGACGCGGCTAAATATCACATTTTGGGGGTCAGAGGTCAATGAGCAATGAGTGGAGCATCTCTTTTCCTGGATGGAATCATTTACTGCAGTTGTTCTGGTTTTCTTCCATATTTATATACCATGTTTTGAAAGTGGTTATATTTATTATTTACATCAAGGATCATCAAACTATAGCCTATGGAACAAATTCAGCCCACTTCTGGTTTTTGTCTGCTAAGTAAGAATGGTTTTTATGTTTTAGCTGAAAGAAATGAAAAAGAATAATATTTTATAGTATGTGAATATCATATAAGATTTAAAGTTTTGTATATATAAATAAAATTTTTTGGAACACAATGATATTCATTTATGTGGTCTCTATGAATGCTTTTATGCTGCAACAGCAGAGTTGAGTGATTCTGACAGAGATCAAATTCTGAACATATTTCTATCTGGCCCTCAAAAAATCAGTTTGCTGACCCCTGATTTAGACCATACTTTTGAAGATGGAGAAGAGTGAAGTACAGAAGAGACTGAGACTGACTAGGAGCTATGGGAACAACATGCGAAGAGAAGATTGGAGACCATGGGCCCCATGACAATGTCTCTGGAGCAATTAACTAAACATGACTTTAGGTGGCTGCCTGTTCTAGAAGAGATGGTTCACTTTGTTCTGTTCTTTGAGAAACTGGACTGATAGTAAGCTGGGGCATTTCGGGAATTTCATATGTGAACAATCAGTTTTCATGCTGGGAAGACAGGATATAATGACCTCCAGTGGGAATGTCAGACTTACACCCTTTCCACTACAGCTTCACCATCAGCTCTATCCATGGCATCAGAAAGAAGCTGGATAATGGTCTAAAGGTACGTTCTACAAAATAAGTGAACAATATTTTTAAAAACTATCAGGGTTGGGAAAGAAAAGGAAAGACTTACGCACTCTCATAGATTGGCAAAGACTAAGGAGACATGAGAACAAAATGCAAAGTGGGATCCTAGATTATGTCCTGGAACAAAAAAAAGGACAATAGTAGAAAAACTGGTGAAAATTAAATGAATTACGTACTTTGGTTAATGGCATAGTATTAGTGTTAATTTCATAGCTTTGATAAATATTTTGTAGTTATATAAATTGTTAACGCAAGGGGAAAATGGTGAAAATTATATAGAAACCCTTGTACTATTTTTGCAATTCCTCTGAGAGTCTAAAATTATCTCAACATAAAAAGTTTTAAAAAATGCTTCTTGCTACCCTCACTCCCTTTTCCCAAAAGGGTCTAACAGACTGGGGAGGGGGACAGTTATTACACAGTTCCTTACTGAGCAGGCAGAGAATGGAAAACCCAGCCCAGAGAGCATATAAGCTGCTTTCTAAGCTTCCTGACACTCTATTCCCTTCTCTAATAGTCATAGCCAGAAGGAAAAATGAGCAGAAGGAGAAAGTCAAAGTGGTTTGTCTTCTTTTCATGCCCAGAAGGAAGAAGAAAAACAAGTCTTAGAATCCAGAAGCGAGAAAAGTTGAATAATATGTATTACTCCCACACTCTATTTCTTTTTTAATAATAATTATTTCATTGCCAAAGGAATACTCTTCAAATAATAAAATCTAAGTATTGTATTAAATAGCAATTCGAACAAGAAGTTCAGCATATTTATCATTTTACTCTTGTTTCTCATAGATGTTTAAATAAAATAAAAGCAAATGGCAGCCTGATTCCCTTATGTACAAGTAGATGATTGGAATAACATTGCCTGTAATATTAATTAATGAAGGTTGGGTTTTCAAAGAACAGAGGTGATATGATTTTTAAATCACCTTATTAGAACATTTACACATGTATTTTGGACTAAACAAATTATCAATAGTTTCTTTATCTCACTCTTTTCCATTTAAATTAGACAGAATAAGAGTGGATATGCAGAAGAAGAAGAAGAAAGTTAGTATTTGGATTCTGACCTATCTCTATTATCAACGAGTAGTTTAAGGACAAGTAAAATTCACTAAGTTACATAGTAATTAATGGTAAATTTCTAGCTAAATCATTGTCAATCTTATGTCATTCGAAGTAAATTACTCTTTCCCCTCTAAATCCCATAGCAAGGATAACAAATTCAAAAACTTACAGGAGTGGGGAGATAAGAGAAATGAGTAAAATAGACTGTGGTGGCGATTGTGGCAAACAGAAGAGCACTTATCTATGCAAAATGGCAGCCACTAATAGGTTCATATACACCCAGAAATGCCTTGGAAGAAAGACCTGTCAATCTACCTCTGAAAGATCACAGCCATTGAAAACCCTATGGAGCACAGTTCTTCTCTGACACACATGGGGTTACCGTGAGTTGGAACTGACTCCATGGCAACTTGTTTTTGGTCCAATAACCCATTGCTGTCAAGTCAATTCCTACTCATAGAGATCCTGTAGGACAGAGTAGGACTGCCCCATAGGGTTTCCAAGGAGCCCACCTGATGGATTTGAACTGCTGACCTTTTGGTTAGCAGCTGAACTCTTAACTACTAAGCCGCCAGGGTTTTCTTTGGTCTAGTAGGCTATAGTTATTTTTGTTTGGTAAGAGGGTAAACAAAACAAGGGAAGCCCTCAGTGAGATAGAATGACACAGTAGCCACAATAATGGACGTAAAACCATACTAACAATCATGAAGATGGCGCAGGCCAGGTAATGTTTTATTCCATTTTACATAATAAGGTCACCATGAGTTGAAACCAACATAACAGCAACAACAACAATCATCACCTTGCAGGAAGGAAAGTCTTTCCAAATATTATTTTTCAAGAGAAGGCAAAGATCAAGTTTATTTTATACAAATTTTCTACAGCCTGTGATTTCTTTCTCACAGGATTATTGGAGCCATTTGATTTACATAGTCTTGCTTCTCTCTCAGGAGCCCTGGTGACACAGTGGTTAAGTGCTTGGCTGCTAACCTAAAGGTTGGCGGTTTGAACCCATCAGCTGCTCCACAGGAGAAATATGCGGCATTCTGCTTCCATAAAGATCTATAGCCTTACAAACCCTACAGGGCAGTTATACTCTGTCCTATAGGGTTGTTATGAGTCAGATTAACTCGAGGACAATGTTTTTTTTTTTTTTTTTTTTTGTTGTTTTGGCTTCTCTCTCAAGAACAGAATAAGCGGCAGTAATACTGAGATAATGAGAGGAAGATAATGGGTGTCCCCCCCTAGTGGCTGACTGTAGACTTGTTGGAAATACCAAAAGTCCTTGTCCAAACAAGAATGGGTAGTGTGGCTGTAAGAAATCCTGGTGGTACAGTGGTTAGGCACTCAGCTGCTAACCAAAAGGTTGGTGGTTCCAACCCACCCGCCACTGGGTGGAAGAAAGATGTAGCAATCTGCTTTCCATAAAGATTACAGCCTTGGGAACACCATGAGGCAGTTCTGCTCTGTCCTATAGGTCACTATGAGTTGAAATTGACTCAAAGGCATTGGGTAATGCTGACTATTGTGGATTGAATTGTGTCCCCCCAAAAGATATGGTGAAGTCTTAACCCCTATGCCTGTGAATGTGACCTTGTTCTAGGAAATCAAGTTTTTTTTGGTTACCAGTTGCGTGAAACAAGGTCATACCTGAAAAGGAGAGGTCCGACTCCTAATACCTTCTGAGTGGTGTCTTATGAAAATGTATGACACACAGAGGAAAGAGGGTAGCCATGTAATGCCATGTAATAGCAGAGGCAAATGATTTGATAAGCAGGAAAGGAACATCAAGGATTTCAGGCAGCCACCAGGAATTAGAAGAGAAGCCCACAGAAAGAATCAAAACAGCAAAAACCCTGATTGTGACTTTTAGCCTCCAGAGCTGTGAGGAAATAAATTTCTCTTCTCTAAAGCCACTCACTTTGTCATATTTTGTTACGGCAGCCTTAGGAAACTAAGACACTGGCTTAAGAAAGGATGTATTTACTATAAGGCATCTTAAGGGTAATTCATTTGTTAATGAAATTACTCCAAGAGTACACTATGATAAGGAATATTTTCTTAAAGTTTAAAAAAAAAATAATTGCTTGGGGAATACTGAAATGTCATGTATTATATATATTTGCATTTCTTATCTATTACATACATTGATGAAGTTTGTTTTCTGGGTATTTCTGTACACTTGAACACACATGCAGCAACATATTTCCCGTGCATTCTCATGTTTCAGATTGCCATTTAAGTTTGATACTCTGTGACCAGCAAATTGTTTTACCCTGGGCAAATGTGAATAGTAATCTTGGGTTGAACTAAAGGAGATGTTAGCAGAGCCTTTGCTCATATTTCTCATTTCAGTACTCCAGCCTATTCTTTATGCTATGATTATGTCTCAGTACTCTATAATCATGCCTCATCAGTTCATGCTGGCTCAGTGTATCCTTAGAATGTTTCTTCTGTGAACTTCACTTGTAGTTGCCCCCCTCCAGGTGGTTTTGGTGGCCTGCTGAGATTCAAAACTTTGCACATGTGCTTCCAAGAGCAATTGTCATTTCAGTGTCTTTAGATAAGTTTATATATGTATATAAACTTCTGATTCTTTTGTTTGAAACAAAACTTTTATGTTTTTGAAAGTTAAAATTTGATATGTGTCACAAGGAAAAATCTCACTGAGATGCAATGAAAGCCTTTAACTGGGAACCAGGATACGTTGATTTTAGTGTTTTCCTTGCCCCTTGTTAATTTTAAGAATTCCAAAAGCTCAACCATACCTTCAGTTTCTTCATCTGTGAGAAGAAAATAAATCATATTAAATGGCTTCTAAAGGCTCTCTTTTCAAAGGCTGTGACACTCAAAGGCAGTGATTCTCAAATTGAGAATGCATCAGAGTAGCTGTTCCAAAACCTGTTGCTGTCAAGTCGATTCCCACTCATAGTGACCCTATAGGACAGAGCAGAACTGCCCCATAGAGTTTCCAAGGAGCGGTTTGGTGGATTCAAACTGCTGACCTTTTGGTTAGCAGCCAAGCTCTTAAACCACTATGCCACCAGGGCTCCTCTATCTATTAAAAAACTGAAAAAAGAATGCATCAGAGTTGCCTTTATGGCTTGTTAAAACACAGATTGCTGGGCTCCAGCCCCAGAGGGTCATTTAGTAGCTCTGGGTAAGAACTATGAATTTGCATTTCTAACAAGATTCCAGATGCTGCTGCTGGTTTTCCAGGCTATACTTTTTGTAGCACTATTCTATGAAACATTGAACATCAGCATCAGTAGCTTAATTCCAGATAAGTAACCAACAAACTTTGCATAATATACTAACTGAGCAACATCTCCTGCTTCCATATGACTCTAAATCAAACCAAATCCACTGCTATAGAGTCAATTCCTACTAATGGCGACCCTATGTGTTTCTAGCATTTGCCAAGATTGCATAGATTTGGCATTTAAGACACAACAATTAGCAATAAAAGGACTTTGAAGGCACTTCTTCTTGGAGATGGATCTCAGTTATCTCTGTAAACTCTCTGAACCTCAATTATATAGTCTCTAAAATGGGAGCACTTGCTTTATAAAGATATTGTAAGAGTTAAACATATGTAAATATGTGTACTACATTTAGATTTCAGTTCCCTCTCCACTACTTTTTTCGGCTACCCCTGTTCTTATTTTACTAAAAAGATTGTTGTTGTTGTTGTTAGGTGTCCTCGAGTTGGTTCCTACTCATAGCAACCCTATGTACACCACCCAGTCTGTGCATTCCTCACAATTGTTGCTAGTTTGAGCCCATTGTTGTACAGCCACTGTGCCAGTCTGTCTCATTGAGGGTCTTTCTCTTTTTTGCCGACCCTCTACTTTACCAAGGATATTGTCCTTCTCCAGGGACTGGTCTCTCCTAATAACATGTCCAAAGTATGTGAGATGAAGTCTCGCCTTCCTCACTTGTAAGGAGAATTCTGGCTGTACTTCTTCCAAGACAGATTTGTTCATTCTTCTGAAAGATCATGGTATATTCAATATTCTTCATCAACACCTTAATTCAAAGGCATCAACTCTTCTTTGGTCTTCCTTATTCATTGCGTAGCTTTTGCATGAATACAAGGCAACTGAAAATACCAATGGCTTGGGTCAGGCACATGTTAGTCCTCAAAGTGACATCTTTGCTTTTTAACACTTTCAAGAGGTCTTTTGCAGCAGATTTCCCCAAATTAATATGTTGTTGGATTTCTTGATTGCTGCTTCCATGGGTGGTGATTGTGGATCTAAGTAAAATGAAAAGATTGATTTTCTAAAATTCAGGTAGCTAACACAATAACTGCAACAATGGGCTCAAGCATAACAATGATTGTGACGATGGCACAGGACTGGGCAGTGTTTTGTATATAGGGTTGTTATGGGGCAGAACCAACTCAATGGCACCTAACAATAACACAATAAGAAACTTTAGTTCTTCCAATAGTTACTAGATACCTATATGTCCAGGCATGTTCTAGGTGATAATAAGGAAACCAGGTGATATGAATATACAATGAAAGTAAATAATACACGCCACCTGTCCTCAGAAAGCTTTATTCTAATGGATACTATGGAAAACCAGAAAAACCAAACCTGTTGCTGTCAAGTCAATTCCAACTCATAGGGACCCTATAGGACAGAGTAGAACTGCCCCCTAGTGTTTTCAACAAGTGCTTGGTGGATTCGAACTGCTGACCTTTAAGGTTAGCAGACATAGCTCTTAACCACTATGCCACCAGGGTTTCAAGCAGTATTAATTTACAACCTTGCAGTTTGAGAGAGGGTGGGATGGAAGTGTCAAATAACCCATCTTAGAGTATATTCTGCTTTAGCTTGTCTTTAAAATGAGCGAATAAGCCAGCTAAGGAAGATGTTTCAGAAAGTGTTAAGAACAGAAGTAAAATAACAGACATGAACTGTGACGATTTTGAACTTGAGTAGTTATTGTTATTTTTGTATATAGCTTATTAAGCATATGCGTTTTGATTTTCCATCAATGTGTAACAAACCTTTTGATAAATTAGTCGCTTAAAATAACAACAATCATTTAGTTGTTCATGATAATGCAATTTGGGCAGGTTTTGGCAGGGATGGCTTTGATACTCCAAGGCACTGGTTTTCACATTAAGATTGTATCAGAATCACCTGTAGGGCTTGGAATTTCTCTCTCTCATTCCCCATTTTCTTCACTCCACAAGGACTGCTCACATGACTGGCAGTTGGAGCTGCCCACTGGCTGTGAGCTCACATGGGACTGTCAGCCATGGTCTCAGTTCTCCTCTGTGTGGTCCTCTTCCTCTGGCTGACTGGGCTTCCTCACAGCTGGATTCCAAAAATGAGTCTTCCAAGAGAGGTGAAAGTAGAAGTAGGATATCTCTTTACACCTGGCTTTGGGTTTAAATCTCGTTATCTCTGTTAACTCTTTGAGACCTAATTCTTCATCTATAAAATGGAACTAATAAGTTTATTTCATACAGATGTTGTGAGGGTTAATATATGTAACAACTGGATTTCATTTAGGTGTTAAATAGCATTACTTCTGCCACATTCCATTGGTCAAAGTCAATCATGAAGGAGGAGGTATGGCAGCTATGAGACTCCATCTCTCAATGGGAGGAGTATAAAGAATGTGCGGCCATTTTTCAATACCACAATGAGACAGAGAGTAGAAGGGCTAGAAAAGGTGATGAAGTTCAGAATACAGAGGACTTTATAAACTATTCTAAATGCTTAGCTTTTATCCCAAATCTAACTAGAAGTCATTTATTTTAAAGAGTGTCATGACATGAACATAGCTGGTTTCCAATTAGGTTATTTGGGCAGCATCGTCAGCATTTGAGAAGGGCACAACTGGAGTGAGACCGGTTATAAGCTCTTGCAATTTTTTAGATGCTTGATGTCATAGTCATCTAGTGCTGCTATAACAGAAATACCACAAGTGAATGGCTTCAACAAACAGAAGTTTATTCTCTCAACAGTCTAATAGGCTAGACATCTGAATTCAGGGTGTGACCTCCAGTTGAAGACTTTCTCTTTCTCTCAGTTCTGGAGGAATATTCTTGTCATCAGTCTTCCCGTTGGTCTAGGAGCTTCTCCACGCAGGAACCTTGGGTCCAAAGAACGCGCTCCACTCCCAGTGCTGCTTTCTTGTTGGTATGAGATCCCTAACTCTCTGCTCCCTTCCCTTTCCTTTTATCTCTTGTAAGATAAAAGGTGGTGCAGGCCACATGCCAGGGAAACTCCCTTTACATTGGATCAGGGATGTGACCTGAGTAAGGGTGTTACATCTCACCATAATCTTCTTTAACATAATCTAATCTTGCCTCATTAACCACAGGCAGAGATTAGGATTTACAACACATAGGAAAAGTACATCAATCACAAAATGGAGGCCAACCACACAATACTGGGAATCATTGTCTAACCAAGTTGACACATATTTTGGGGGGACACAATTCAATCCATAACACTTGGGAATTAGAACTAAACTGGGAGAGCAGTTGCAGTAGAAGAACTGACAGATGGAGGCAGGGATATAGAAATTGTAGACAGAGGTGAGAAATTAAGGAGTTTGTTTTAGGAGGACTCCAGAGAAGGAAGCACAAGCAGGCCTGGTGGTGGAGTAGGAGGAAAGAACTGTGGGAAGAGGATGCATTTAATTTTGGACATTTGGGTTTAAAGGTGAATGAGAGAGATCTTAGAGGCAGTGGTGCTATTTTGAGCTCTATCTGCTAGTTTTGAAAGGGGCTGCGTGGTATTTCACATTTATTGTCAGCTATGTAGGCCTAGTGTCCTGGCATTGTGCTATTTCTAATGCAAAGCTTGCATAGTTCACTTCTGCATGCTCCCATGATTCTGATTTATTAACTACTCCTGTATACTACTATGATTCTGATTTATTTTCCTTCTCTCTTCCCTCCTGTTTTGCCATGATTTTATAAAGGTTTAAAAATTAACCTAAACTCCTCTTTGGGAGGTAGAACAATGAGTGATGAAATCTGAAGGTGAGTCAACAGAAAAAAGGATCTTCAAGAATACTCACAGAAGGTCAACATGTCTGGAAGGAGGTCATTGTGCCCACCTCAAAGGGGAACTAACATTCCACAGATTCTTCAGACCCTGACCCTGTCCCGATAAAATCCTCTGATCAGCCTTCAGAGGTGGAGGCAGATTTTGAAGGAGCTCATTCCCCTCTGTCTCCTGTATATCGATATACAATAAAACACTCTTGCTGCTCACCTCACCCCTGTCTCAGTATTGGCTTTCACGGCAGGTGGCTCAGACCTGCGTTTTGCAGTAACAGTTTAATTGTTGCTTCATAGGCAGATGGCCCAGAAAGAAAATACAACCACTCAAAATAGTCTATTATATGTGGCTAAACAAAATTGATTTCATTATTTTTGCATTTTAAAAAAGAAAAGCCCATAAATTATGGAGTTAAATTTCTAAAAGAGATAGAACAGTTAAACAGCACTTAGGTATTAAATTTAAAAGAAAGTATAATGCTTTATTTGTTTTAAAGTAGTCACTTGCTAATTAGCAATTCTTGATTTTGGATTAATGTATTCCTAGGAAATGAGTGTGCATTCTTGCAGAGTCCCCCATTTTGAAGATTCTGTGGAGGATAATACCTAGGGCTGAGTGTAATTGCCCTTAACTAGTTTGTACATTTTAGACAAAAGAGATATCAAGTTTCTTCTCTCTGCTCTGTCCTTGACAGTACTCACAGCAGTTTTCTGCTTCCTTTCTTTAGTAATTAAAACAAAAGGATTACTATTAACCCCTCTGCCTTCTCAATCTATCCTCAGCCACCTCCTCTAGTGTATTGATTTTTTAGGAAAAAAAATAAAACTGATAAAAATATGTTACTTGTCAAATTGAGTTGATTGCCACTCTCTTTTGAATCTCTCTTAACTAAAAATAGAATATTTACATTGCAGAATTTCTCTGTCCCGTGCCTCATTTTCTAGCTGTAACTATCCCAGCTAAGTACCATGGATTTTTACATTGAAGTATAATTTATATGTTCTATTAATGTATTATATGCACATGGTAATAAATTGTTGTTGTTGTTAGGTGTCGTCCAGTAGGTTTCGACTCATAGTGACCCCATTTACAACACAATGAAACACTGCCCAGTTTGGTGCCATACTCACAATTGCCACCATGCTTGAGCCCACTGTTGGAGCCACTGTGTCAATCTGTCTCATTGAGGGTGTGCCTCTTTTTCATTGATCCTTCACTTTACCAAGTATGATGTCCTTCTCCAAGGACTAGTCCCCCCGATAACATGTCCAAAGTATGTGGGTTGAAATCTCGCCATCCTCACTTCTAAGGAGTATCCTGGCTGGACTTCCTCCAAGATTTGATTGTTCTTCTGGCTGTCCATGGTATATTCAATATTCTTTGCCAACATCATAATTCAAATGAATCAATTCTTCTTCAGTCTTCCTTATTCATTGTCCAGCTTTTGCATGCATATGAGGCTATTGAAAATACCATGCCTTGGGTCAGGCGGACGTCAGTCCTTAAAGTGACACCTCTGCTTTTTAACACTTTAAAGAGGTCTTTTGCAACAGATTTGCCCGATGCAGTGTGTCATTTGATTTCTTGACTGCTACTTCCCTGGGTGTTGATTGTGGATCCAAGTAAAATGAAATCCTTGACAACTTCAATCTTTTCTCTGTTTATCATAATGTTGCTTATTGGTCCAGTATGAGGATTTTGGTTTTCTTTATGTTGAGGTGTAATCCATACTGAAGGTTCTAGTCTTTGATCTTCATCAGTAAGTGCTTCAAGTCCTCTTCACTCTCAGCAAGTAAGGTTGTGTCATCTGCATATCCCGGTTGTTAATAAGACTTCCTCCAATCCTGATGCTGCATTCTTCTTCATATAGTTCAGTTTCTCGCATTATTTGCTTAGCATACAGATTGAATAAGTATGATGAAAGAATACAACCCTGACACGCACCTTTCTTGATTTTAAACCACACAGTATCCCCTTGTTCTGGTTGGACAACTGCCTCTTGGTCTATGTACAGATTCCTCATGAGCACAAGTAAGTGTTCAGGAATTTCCATTCTTCACAATGTTATCCATAATTTATCATGATCCACACAGTCGAATGCCTTTAAATAGTCAATAAAACACAGATAAACATCTTTCTGGTATTCTCTGCTTTCAGCAAAGATCCATCTGACATCAGCAATAATATCCCTCATTCCATGTCCTCTTCTGAATCTGGCTTGAGTTAAATTAAATTAAATAATATTAATAAGAAGATGTTCTGTGCAAAGTTAAGCCCCTCTTACCCTGCCTTCCTCTGGCCCCATCCCACAATTCTTAGCAATCCCACTATCCAGAAGTGAACTCTTTGTCCTGTTTCTGCATTTAATTCTTCTGGTTTACGTCACAAAATTGCTAAATAATAAACTTATGACTTTATATTTATTGGATTAATTTAAATACTATATTGACACCTTGTTAAGAAAGATGAGGATTTAAGTCACTTAGATCATCCTCTATTCACCTCCCAGTGCTTCATTATTTAACTATGTGGTATTGAATATTATACTTTCTCTCTCTATATATTTTGTATGTTAAAAGTGCCCCTAGCTTTCTCCGTGTCTTGCTTCCTTGCTAGATTTATCTTTTGTAAACTACATTTTA
This sequence comes from Trichechus manatus latirostris, assembly GCF_000243295.1. Taxonomy (NCBI): domain Eukaryota; kingdom Metazoa; phylum Chordata; class Mammalia; order Sirenia; family Trichechidae; genus Trichechus; species Trichechus manatus. The sequence goes on from NW_004443953.1 coordinate 10,533,265, forward strand.
CATTGCTGAAATTGTTAATATTTGTCATCATATAATCTAATTTCGAATAATTCTTCTGAGCTGGATTCAAAGTTTTTACTCTTATTTTGAAAACTAATAAACATAATTGATATTACTATGATAAAGGCCTGTCCACAAGTGTGCTAAAATTGTATCTATTTCCTTTAACTCCACCGTCAAAACTCATTAATAACTTGAAGGAGAATGTCTTGATATCTAGGTCTGAAGATAAGATATTCTTATCCTTAATTACTTCAAATTCTTATAGTTTAATTTGCTTCAGTTTTGAACCATAGTTTTCTTTTGTATTTATTTCTTGTTTATCTTTTTCCTGATATTTCTAATCACCTTTGCTTTTTCTTCATTATTTGCCATTATTATAGGCTTATTTCATTCTTCAAATGTATAGACTACCAAAGCCAATATTTTTTTTCCTTAGTACCACCTCCCAGAGACTCCAGGTTTCTCCTTCAATCTAGACTTATAGCTATATAGGGTCACTGTTCCGTTGTCATCTCTTGATTTCCTAAATTTCAGCCACTATTTTCTGGATTTCATATTTTCCGGATTTCATATTTTCCTTTTCTTTCCTCTGGCCTCACCCCACAATTCTTAGCAATCCTGCTATCTTTGTTTAGATCTCTTGTTTTGCTGGAGTATGTTCTGAAGTTACTTCCTCAGAAAGGTTACTGTTAGGTGCCTTCCATTTGATTCTGACACATAGCAACCCTATGTACAAGAGAAAGAAACACAATCATTGATGTACTTGAGACTGTTGTTTCAGCCACTGTGTCAATCCATCTCGCTGACGGTCTTCCCCTTTTTTGCTGACCTTCTACTTTACTAAGCATGGCGTCCCTACCCAGAGACTGGTCCCACCTGATAACATGTCCAAAGCATGTGAGATGAAGTCTCATCGTCTTTGCTTCTAAACAGCATTCTGGCTGCACTTCTTCTAGACAGATTTGTTTGTTCTTCTGGAATTCCAGGGTGTATTTAGTATTCTTCACCAACACCATAATTCAAAAGCATCAATTCTTCTTTGGTCTTCCTTATGCATTCTCCAGCTTTCGCATGCATATAAGGCAATTGAAAATACCAGGGCTTGTGTGAGGTGCACCTTAGTCCTAAAAGTGACATCTTTGCTTTTTAACACTTTCAAGAGGTCTTTTGCAGCCAATTTGCCCAATGCAATGTGTTGTTGATTTCTTGACTGCTGCTTCCATGGGCTTTGATTGTGGATCCAAGTGAAAACAAATCTTTGACAACTTCAATCTTTTCTCCCTTTATCATGATGTTGGGAAGAAGAGGAATTCCAGAATATTTAATTGTGCTCATGAGAAACCTGTACGCAGATCAAGAGGCAGTTGTTTAAATAGAACATGGGGATATTGCGTGGTTGAAAGTCAGGAAATGTGTGCCTTATGGTTGGATCCTTTCATCATACTTATTCAATCTGTATGCTGAGCAAATAATCTGATAATCTCGACTATATGAAGAAGAACGTGGCATCGGGATTGGAGGAAGACTCATTAACAAAGTTGTGTGCAGATGACACAACCTTGGTTGCTGAAAGGGAAGAGAACTTGAAGCACTTACTGATGAAGATCGAAGACTACAGCCTTTAGTATGGATTACACCTCAACATAAACAAAACGAAAATCCTTATAACTGGACCAATAAGCAACATAATGATAAACGGAGAAAAGATTGAAGTTGTCAAGGATTTCCTTTTACTTGGATCTACAATTAACACTCATGGAAGCAGCAGTTAAGAAATCAAATGACACATTGCTTTGGTAGGCTATTGCAGCACCTTTAGTTTTAGTGAGATGAGAAGGAATTTGGCATATTGGATAAAACAATAGCCTAAATAATCTGACTTCCCTGAGAATGTGAAGTTTAAACAAATGCATGCGTGATAAGCATTAACTAGGCAAAAGAGGGGGAAGGAAGATGTATGAAGACATTGAAGCTTCTCTTTCAGGGAATAAACATCACTGTTTTTATTTCTCCATTTTTGTTCAGTGAGTCTCAGCTATGAGATAAGGTGCAAAGGTTTTTTTCAGTGTATTTTTCCTGGTGATTATATGGAGTAATAATCCGGCAGAAATGTCCTAGTGAAGGTTTTAGGACAATCTCTTAATTAAATGATGGCTGCTTTTAAAGAGAGAACCAGTTGAAGTTCTAAAAGTCTAGGCCCTATTACTCAGATCAATATAAAGGAGAGACTTTTTTCAGCAAAGTTGCTGCAAGCACAAAGACATGACTCACCCCAAGCTTCTAATAGCAAAAACAGCATGAGGATTTCTAATGACCAAGCTGTAAACAGCTAGTAGGATGTCTACCACACAATGCCCAGAGCTGATTGTTTTGTTTCATTTTGTTTGATTTTTTTAGAAGATTTGAAGTCTTATTGACTCAAAAAAACAAAAAACAAACAAACAAAACAACTTACTTAATGGAATAAAACTTAAAAAATTTTTTTTAAATAAACCACTCATGGCCTCAACAATTGTTAAATGAACGAACAACAAGGCATGGTATTTTCGATCGTCTCATATGCATGCAAAAGCTGGAAAATGAATCAGGAAGACTGAAGAAGAATTCATTCATTTGAATTATGGTGTTTTCAAAGAATATTGACTATACCATGGACTGCCAGAAGAATGAACAAATCTGTGTTGGAAGAAGTACGGCTAAAGTGCTCTTTGGAAGCGAGGATGGTGAGACTTCGTCTCATTTACTTTGGTCATGTTATCAGGAGGGACCAGTCCCTGGAGAGTGACATCATGCTCGGTAAGATAGAGGGTCCTCAAAAAAGAGGAAGACCCTCAACGAGATGGAATGACACAGTGGCTGCAACAATGGTCTCACACATAGCAATGATTGTGAGGATGGCACAAGACTGGGCAGTGTTTCATTCTGTTATATATAGGGCTGCTATGAGCCGGAACAAACTCGTGGGTACCTAACAACAACAACAACAAATGCATATTCCTATTCCAGACCTACAGCTTTTTTTTATTATTTTTCTTCAGCAAATGAATACTATAGGATTTTTATTTTCTGAACTTGCTTCAGGCACATGCACATAAAAAGTTGTACGAAATTTCTTCCCACACCTCTTAGGGAAAGATAAACTAAAAGCAGACTATCACCACAGGATGTTTTGAACCTGGCTCTTTCCTTTCGTCTCCCCACCGTACAGTGCATGTCATCACAGCAGTGTCTGTGGTTTGATTCAATTGAGTTGAGACCTCAGCATGACTTTCATAATTTCTTTAGTACCTTTTTGTGGAAGCTTTGCCTGTTGTTCATCCTATTGACATCTTTATTGCTTATTGTATTACCTGTTGTATATTTCAACATGTATTCTGTGTCCTGGAGATTTTAGGAGCCCATATCCCAAGTTCTACTGCTTTGCTACTGTAATAAAAATACCCATTTTTACCGATACCTGAATGGGCAAAACGGAGGTTACAACTAATACTTCTCAAATCAAAGTTTGTGCAGTTGATCTCCATACTGCTTTAATAAAACCATATTATTTTCCAAAAATTAAAAAAAATTCATATAAATGGGCATATTTCTGGCTTCTATAAAAAATAAACAAAATAAATAAATATATAGAGAGAAACATCCACCCAAGGCAATGACAGGCCAAAGGTCAGTGACAGCTGCCATTATGGAAACTTGTTGTCTCCAGCTCACCACCATTCCCACTTGGTCTTTTTCAATCCTTTATATTACTTTCAGGAGAAACCAGGCATTTGAGTATATGACCTTCAATGTGGAGAGATTAAGTTAGTCACTTCATCATAGAGAACATTCTGTTTAATTGGATTTGTTAAATTGCTTATGTTCACCAAAAACTGGGGAAAGATACCCAGTTCCACTGTGCTGAGAATAAGTATGCCCATAGGGCTATGTGTATTCTCAGGGAACACCTAATTTTAAATTCCATATTGTACTTAAGATATTCCCGACATATTCCATACTCAATTTAGTGGTTGGAGGTTCCCAATGCTAGAGTAAATTTACCATCCTCCAGCAACTATATGTTGTGACAGCATCATTCTTATTATCTAATAATCTAGGCTGATCAAACATTCTTAGATTATATTCATGAGAAAAGGTTGCTTGGAATTGGTGCAGCTAACAAATATTGAATAGGGTGATATGAAAAGTTTTCCTAGCCAATAAAGGAATTAAAAGATTATTGTCCTTATGAGATGTATTTCTGCACTTGCAAGTTTCTATATGATTTATATTAATAGTAATCTTCTTTGAATCTTCAAGAATTGCTTTATATTAAACAATAACATTCTTATTTTGATTCCTAATATTGACCTCAACTTTAGTCATGTTCCCAAGACTAGAATTGTATTATTATCCACAGTTTGCTTACATCTAACTTTAAAAATTTACTGAGATAAAGAACTTGAATTTATATTCTAGAAAACATCAGCTACATTTTATATGTGACATGAGGTAATCCATAAAAAAAAAAAAAAAGACTGGAAGTTTCATTATAGGAAACTATTCAATTATGTAAATTATGTAATCTGAAAATGAAATACAAATATAGTTTTCTGTTATTAATGACTGATAATGAGTATTGTAAATTTTACAAGCAAATTAGCAGCAGGCATTTGAGACATGATAAAACCAGCCAAACCAAACCAACTACCTACAAGTTGATTCTGACTCATAGCAAACCAGTAGAACTGCCCCATAGGGTTTCCAAGGCCATGAATCTTTACACAAGCTGACTGCCACATCTTTCTCCTGAGAAGTAGCTGGTGGGTTCAAACCTCCAATGTTCCAGTTAGTTAAGGAGCACTTAACCACATGATGTTGTTGCTGTTAGGTGCCTTCAGGTCAGTTCTAACTCATAGCAACCCTGAGTACAACAGAAGGAAATACTGCCCTGTCCTGCGCCATCCTCACAATCATTGCTATGTGTGAGACCATTGTTGCAGCCACTGTGTCAGTCTATCTCTTTGAGGATCTTCCTCTTTCTCGCTGATCCTCTACCTTACCAAGCATGATGTCCTTCTCCAGGGACTGGTCCCTCCTGATAACGTGTCCAAACTAGGTGAGATGAAGTCTCACCATTCTTGCTTCCAAAGAGCACTCTGGCTGTATTTCTTCCAAGGCAGATTTGTTCATTCTTCTGGCTGTCCATGATACATTCAATATTCTTCACTAACACCATAATTCAAAGTCATCAATTCTTCTTTGGTCCTCCTTAGTCATTGCCCACCTTTCACATGCAAATGTGAAAAGTTACATCTTTGTTTTTCAGCACTTTAAAGGGGTCTTTTGCAGCAGATTTGCCCAATGCAATATGTCATTTGATTTGATTTCTCAACTACCAATCCTTCTTCTTTGTTTTCAACTTTTGCATTCCAATCATCAGTAACTATCAACACATCTTGATTTCATGTTTGATCAATTTCAGACTGCAGAAGTTGTTAAAGATCTTTAGTTTCCTCATCTTTGGTGTTAGTGGTTGGCCAGCAAATTTGAGTAATGGTTGTATTAACTGGTCTTCCTTGTAGGTGTATGGATATTATCCTATCACTGACAGCATTGTACGTCAGGATAGATCTTGAAATGTTCTTTTTGATGATGAATGAGAAGCCATCCTTTCAATTTTTCGTTCCTGGCATAGTAGACCATATGATTGTCTGATTCAAAATTGCCAGTACCAGTCCATTTCAGGCCACTAATGCCTAGAAACTCGATCTTTCTATGTTCCTTTCAATTTTTGACAACTTCCAATTTTCCTAGATTCATACTTGGTACATTCTACGTTCTAATTACTAATGAGTATTTGTAGCTCTTTCTTCTCATTTTGAGTTGGGCCATATCAGCAAATGAAGATCCAGAAACTTGACTTCATCCACATTGTTAAGGTGACTCTACTTTGAGGAGGCAGCTCTTCCCCAGTCACATTTTGAGTGCTTTCCAATCTAAGGGGCTCATCTTCCAGCACTCCATCAGACAGAGTTCTACTGCAGTTTATAAGATTTTCACTGGCCAATTTTTTCAGAGGTAGATATCCAGGTCCTTCTTCAGTCTTAGTCTGGAAGCTCTGCTGGAACTTGCCCAACATGGGTGACCCTGCTGGTATTTGAATACTGATGGCATAGCTTCCAGCATCACAGTAACACTCAAGCCTCCACGTTAGGATAAACTCATAGACATTTGGTGAAACCGTTATAAAGCAAAAACCAAACCCGCTGCCATCGAGTCGATTCTGACTCATAGCAAACCACATCATAGTAGTAGAAAATTCAATTTCATGAAATTAAGGAAATTATTGAAAATTTTAAAAATATATGTATTTATTGAAATAAACGTATGTATTAAATTATGTATATATAAATGTATATAAACACACACACAGACACACGTATATATATATATATATATATTTATAAAATTGTTTTGAATATTTTCCTCCAGTCTTACTGGAGGGCAGGGTATCCTTTTCTATCTTTTTTCTCTTATTGCTTTTCTTTTAAGAAACTGAGAAACATTCAAGTTATTCAGACTCAGAAATATCTTTAACTTACTTTGGTGTTTATTTTTGTTTACATGATGATCTTTTCCTCCTTTCTTCCTTCCTTTCTGTCTTTCTTCCATCCATGTTTATTTTAATAAAATGTATTGTTTTTATTCAGATTCAAAACTTGTAGATTTTCATCAAAATAAACTTGGTAAATATATACAAGTAAATGGGAAAACATTAAAATCACATATTTTCACCTCATAGATATATTTACTGTTAATATTTGATATTCTTATTTCAATTTTGTTTTCCTAGCTTTTTATACATATATTTCTTGGTTTTCTAAATACCTTCTAAATATAATAAAACAGCTTTTCAATTAACATGGTATCAGAAAAGTTTTCACATTTTATTAAATATTTTTCTAAAACTTTATCATCAAAGAAATTTACTGTAATGCATTAAAGCAATCCCTACTCTTAAATATTCAGATACTTTTCTTTGTTTCTATTATAAATAAATAATTAGGATCCTTATTCATAAATCTTTGTGGGTATACCTGGTTATTTGTCTAGAATACTTTTCAATGAATGAAGATGAGTTTGAATTTTAGAGGTTCTTGATAAGTATTGCCAAAAGCTCTTTGAAAAGGGTCACTAATTTACATCCCCATATTTAATTAGGTCATTTAATATTTACCTATTTGTTTTCTTTGTCACAAACTTAGTTCTTCCTCCTCCTCATCATAATCTTTAAAATATAGATTTCTCTAATTACTAGGGAAAATGAACTTTCTTTTAATAATAAAAAGATAGTCTCTTTCTTACTTAACTACAAAGTTTAGGGATATGGCCCTCTGGCTTAGGACACAACTGTGTCTTAGGGCTTTTTCTCCATTTCTCTGTGTATATCTCTACTTGGAGTCAGTCTTCAAAAAGGCTCTCTCCACAGAGCAGGAACAGTGATTGCTGCAAACCCCACAGTCACATTCTCCTGGTGCTGCCAGCCCAATGGAAAAGAAGCTGTCTTCCCTGATAATTCAAGTGGAAATGAACAAGTTCTCAATGTTGATTGGCTGCTTGTCGTTTTTCTTTTGGGATCTTATTTTTTTTATCTTTGGTGTTTTTTTCTATTACTCTAGTGACATTTTAAAATAATTTGAAATAAGTATTTCCAAATTTAAGACTATAACTCTTCTATGTATGTGAAAATATTTTTCATATTGTGATTTTAATTTAATTTCGTTTATATAGTACATTAATTAGACAGATATTTTAAACTTTTATGTAATCTTTTAAATTTCCTTATAGTTCCTTTTTCTGTTTCTTTTTTTTCCCCCTTGAGAAGGGCTTTCCCACTGCACAACTTCGTTGTATTCTGTTCTATTATGGTTTCAATCTCATCCATACATATTCTTTATATTGTGTGTGTGTGTCATGGAAGGAGGTAATATAATCTAATAAATGTATATTTTTAAGTAGTCAAGTAATTGTACTAATACAATTTAATCCGTACTTTCCAAACATAATTCGAATTATACATGCATATAGAGAGAGGGGAAGAGAGAGAGAGATGTGTGTGCATATAATTTAGTTTCATGTTATAAGATTCAAAGGGAAAAAAAAAAAAAGACCTGATTGGAATTACATTATATTTGTAGCTTTATTTGAAGAAAGTTGCAATCTACATGATATTTAGTCTTCCCAAGCAGTACCATGAAACTTCTGATGTTTAACAATCATTTTATTACCACTACTAAACTTCTGTTATTTTCTTTTTATAGCTTCTAATATTTCTTTATAAATGTATTCTTAGGAATTTTAGTGCTGTTGCGTACGATCCCTGTTTTCCTACCAGTGTTTTAAAACTATTTACAGCTTTTATGTAAGGTAGCTATAGCTATTAACTCTTTTAAATTTATTTTACAACTCTCCATATCATTGGACACTTATGTTAGTTCTTTAGTTTTATAGTTATATGCTTGGTTGTTCTTAAGAGACTATCTTAAAATCTGCAAAAGCTAATTATTTAATTCCTCATTTCAATAATTATACCGACTGCCTCTATTTTTCTCCTCCTGTTGCATTTGCTAGAACTCTTAGAACTGTTTTAAAAATAAGAGTGGTAGAAAAGTTTTGTCTTATTCCTCAATTTAAAATTTTTTAAAGTTTAGTTTACCTAAATTTTTTTTATCAGTATTGGATCATGAATTTTATTAAATTCATTATCATGTCCATGAAGATAATCTTTTTTCTTTGTTTAACGTTTTGACTAATAGAAGTAAAACATTCTACATATAGATGTTATAATAATCAGCCATTGTAGTATGATTACCATACTCTATAGCTGGTAATTCTTATTTAATTGGCATTTATTAAGACATTTACATCGATTTTCACAAGTAACATTGCTCTAAAGCAGTCCTTTCAAACATTTTTTAGTTGAAATGAAATGCTATAGGGAAATCCAGCATGTAAAAGAGACTAATGTAGAAATGTTTTGAATGAAGGAGGGTTGTGATAATGGAGAGACTTCTATTTTCTCTTTCGATTCACTCTCTATGGTCTGAAGAGGCATTTGTCCCTCTTGGGTCTGTGTATGTATGCTTGATAAATACTAGTTGACTTTTTTATTGTCTTCACTGTTGAATTGATCACTTAGCTTTTAAGTATGAATTCTTTCTAATTTAAGGAAAAAGACTTTCAAACTGAGCGTTTTTGTCTGAATATAGCTTTAGATCCATTCCAAAAATTTTGACATGTAATTATTTTCTAAACACTGTACAATTGCAAGTCTATGTTTTTCTTTGTTAGAAATATTATTTAAAAGAGTTATTTTCAGGTGGCTGGGTTCTTTCTGTGGACATCTTTAATAATAATTTTTTAATTTTAAAATATTATGATTATATAAAAGCACCTGTGCATTTCCTACTGTTTGAAATGGTTTGGTTTACCAGCCTAAAATAAATATTATTTCTGTAAATTGGTCAAGGATACTTTAAAAGAAGTTATATTTAAAAGCAAGTTATTGGGAGGTTTAGAACTGGATATAGCAACTAAATTAACTTTTATTTTAATAATTAAGATTCTGTGACTTCTTATTATTTAGTTATTAATTTATCCATGAAACACCGGAGAGAAGTGTGGTAAAATCTGCTATTTTCATAGAATTTATGCTAAGTTCTTGTTATATTTCTAAGGCTTGTATTTCTTTTGGTTGTCGTTGATTGTTTTTGTTCTGTCAATTCAGCTTCTAAAAATTTATGGTGTTATATCTCCATTGTAAGTTATATCATTTCTAACATTCTAGTAACTGTAACTTTTAATGAGTTTTCCCTTTAATTTCATTTTTTATTCTGACATTAATAGAGTAACTCAGCTTTACATTTGTTGCTTTTACCTAGAATATATTTTCTATTATTTTATATTTAAACATTCTCAGTCATTTTGTTCTGAGTCTCTGGTAGATTAAAATATGTAGATTTATTTTAACTAATCTGTGAGTTTTGTCTTTAAATGTTGAATTTATTCCTTTTTAATATTTTGTAAAAACCAATGTGTTTTGTCTCACATTTATTGTCTCAGATTATAATTTTAATGCCCATTAAATATCTGTGTCAGTTAGCTTTTGTTTTTTGTTTTATCATAAAACATTTCAAAGTGTAATGGCTTAAAACAACAATTTATTTAGTGCATGATTCTACTGGACATTTCTTTTGTTCTGAGCCATCCATTCCCTGTTCAGGCTGGTCTCACTCAATTAGCTAGTCCTGGATGGCTTTACACGTATATTTTACTGTTGCTTGTCTGTAGGCTGTGGCCACAGGGATTACTGGGACCACTTGTCTCTCATCATCCAGCAGTCTAATCCATACTTGTTACAGGGTGGCAGGGTTCCAAAAGCAGCAAGAGAGGGTAAGTCTCAAAGCACAATCACTTTTGAAATGCTTGCATCTCATTTACTGATGTCCCATCGGAAAGCAAATTGTAGAACCGAGACAGAGTAGGACTGGAAGGTTTTTCAAAGTTACCTAACAAAGGTTGTGACCATAGGGGCAGGAATAATTGCTGCCCATTTTTGTAATTATTTGACACAAAAGCTTATAGGCTATGTTTCCATCCTTTTAGAGAATTTTTCATATGTCAAAATCCCTTTATCCTTTCTTTCTTCCTTCTTCTTTCATTTTCTAATTATTTTCACTTGAATTTCTGTATACACCCCTATTTTGTATCCATTCAAAATTAGTGATGGTGTACTCTTGTTGAATTTTGTCAGTGTTTATCTAGTTGCTGTTTTAGTGCTCTTCTCAGATCTTAAGCTGGAGGGCTTGTTGATATAAATTTACATTTCCTGTACAGCAATTAAACAGAGTGACTCTAATAGCAAGGGAGCCATAGCTCTGGGCAGTTACAGCAGAGGAACTTCATTTCTGCATAGTTTATTCTCTGTGTTGATGAGTTGGTTGCCCTGGGAGCAAGGTTTCTGCATTTAGCTTTATGATTGACCTGGCTTTCTTGCCAGATACAAGGCATAGCTGATTGCAGCCTCTTTTCTGGTACATCAGGGAAAAACTCCATCTACTTTATCAGTCACGGGGTAAACCCGGTTCTTCCCTATTCAGCTGCTTTTGACCACTTTTGATGCTCTGCAGGGAGAATCATTCCGATTGTTGTGTTCTCTGTAGAGTCTGTGGTCTGCCCGTGCCTCCAGGCGCTTGCACTCTAAGTTAGGAAATGTTAGTGTGATCCTGCCAGCATATCCTATGCTTCTCTGGATGGCACACTGCTTTCTCAGAAAGTGCGTTTACAAGTTGATCTTCTATGTATGTTTCTAGTCTAGTCCTATGTGTACCTCACTAGTACATTTTGGAATAACTTCTTGGACCGGGCTGTTTAGTCCTGTTTTTCCATGGGTGATCTCATCCGCATCCATGGCTTTACCACTTATAAAACTAAAACCTAACCCAAACCCATTGCTGTGAAGTGGATTCGGACTCATAGTGACCCTATAGAACAGAGTTGATACTACCCCACACGGTTTCCAAGGCTGTAATCTTTATGGAAACCGACTTTCACATTGTTTTCCTGCGGAGCAGCTGGTAGATTTGAACCGAGACCTTTGGGTTAACAACCAAGAATTTAATTGCTGTACCACCAGGGCTTCTTTTACCACCTGTAGACAAAACAGTCATAAGTGGAATCCATTCAATATCTTTCCTAGGAATGAAAACCTGCAACTTGGTATTTCCTTCTGGGGATTTTAAACCATCATTATCTATGTCTAAAACTGTATTTGTGGTCTTCTCCTACCATGGCCCTCTTCCTGTGTTCCATGTATCAGGGAACAGAGTGCATGACAGTCGCTTTTTTGAATTTTTTTTCTATTTCAAAACCACAAACCTAGGAGTCAAGTCCACCTTGATACTTACCCCTCTCTCCTTGATACTTCTTACATAACTCATCGAAATATTCTGTTGAGCTTTATGTTCTAAATATTTTCAAAATCTTTCTAGTTTTCTTCATGTTCATCATCCTAGTTCAAGTAGCTATTTTCTTCTCTATGCTAGCGCACATTTCCTGACTGCTCTACTTGATATTATTTGTTCTACATTTTTTTTTAAACTGGTGATTTTTTTTTCCTATTTATTATTGTGCTTTAGGTGAAAATTTACAGCTCAAGTTAATTTCTCATTCAAAAATTTATACACATATTATTTTGTGACATGGTTGCAGTCTGCACAATATGACAGCACCCTCCCCCTTTCCACTTTTGGTTCCCTGTGTCCATTAGACCTGTTCCTGTCCCTTCCTACTTTCTCATCCTGCTTTTGGACAGGAGCTGCCCATTTGATCTCATATATCTGATTTAACTAAGAAGCATGTTCCTCAAGTGTAGTCTTTTTTGTTTTATAGTCTTGTCTAATCTTTGTCTGAAGAGTGGGTTTTGGAAAAGGTTTCAGTTCTGGGTTAACAGAGCATGCGGTGGCCATAGTTTCGGTGGTTCCTCCAGTCTCTGTCAGTCCATTATGTATGTTTTTTTATGTGAATTTGAATTCTGTTCTACATTCTTCTTCTGCTCTGTCTGGGAGTCTCTGTTGTGTTCCCTGTCCGGTAGGTCACTGATAGTAGCCGGGCACCATCTAGTTCTTCAGGTTTCAGGCTGGTAAAGTCTCTGATTCATTTGGTCCTTTAGTCCTTTGAGCTAGTATTTTCCTTGTGTCTGTTTTTCTTCATTCTCCTTTGTTCCAAGTGGGATGGGACCAATAGATGCATCTTACATGGCAGTTCGCAAGCTTTTAAGACCCCAGATGCTACTCACCAAAGTGGGATGTAGAGTATTTTCTTTACTGTCCTACTTTTTTTTTTTCTTTTATTGTACTTCAGGTGAAGGCTTACAAAACAAATAGTTTCTCATGAAACAGTAGTACACATATTGTTTTATGACATTGGTTGACAACCCCACAACATGTCAACCGTCTAACTTCTCAACCTTTTTTTTGGTGAAAATACACATAGCCAAAGATACACCATT
>NW_004443953.1:10552051-10578810 GCF_000243295.1 Trichechus manatus latirostris
CTCACCCCTTCTATGACACCGTGCATTTCTGAAATCTTGTTGTTTATCTTTTGGATTTCTAATTGTTGTCTTTGTATAATTTCTAGCTGTGAATTTTTTTTTGGCATTTTGTTCCTGTGTTATTTTCCTGAATTCTTCCAATTTTTTTGTCTGTATTTTCCATGAATTTGTCTATTTTTTCCTCATGTTTGTCAGCTTTTTGCCTCAGCTCTTGAATAATTCTGAGTATTAGACATTTGAATTCCCTATCAGGTAATTCTAGTGCATTTTCTTCCACTGAAGAGTCATCTGGTGTTTTATGTTGGATGCCTTCTGAAACCATCCTGTCCTGTTTTTGTAAATGTTTTGATGTTGACTGCTGTCTTCGGTGCATTCAGTAGTTATTTTTCTCATTTATTGATTGTAGATTTGTTTGTTTCCTCCCTTTTTTAAAAAAAAATTGACTATGTCTGAGCAGGCAGACTGTGTGTTCTTTGTTGTTTGCTCGTCTGTGGGCACAATACTTTTTGCCTTCTTTTCCAATTGGCAGGGTCACTCAGACATGGTACGGCAGGGCAGGTCTAGATGAAGAGGAGTTACTGGGACGGGTTGTTTGTGGCACTTACTATAGCCACCAGAGTGGGTCAGTAAACAGTGCAGGGCAGGTTTCAGTAGACCGTGCCTGTGCTGCTTGTCAGTGTGATGTCAAGCGCACAGTGCAGGTAGGCAGGATGCACCGGGGAGATTGTTATGTGTGGAGCTAAAATGTATATGGGAGAGAGGAGAGAGGAACAGGAGCCAAAAACATACAAACAAATAAAAAAGAATGCTAGGGTAGCTTGCCGTTGGAGTGGAGAGATGAGAGACTATGAAATGGAGAAAAACAGAAAGGGGAGGAAGAAGAAAAGAAAAGTATAAATAAATAAAAATTGGATATGTTAAAGAACCGAAAATTTCCCAGGGATCCCACAGGTGCAGGTATAAGGTCTGTGGAAGTCGCTCTCAGGTGTTGCAGTACCGCCTGGCTAGAAGGCATAGAGGTACACAACACCAGGTATTCAAGGAAGAGAAAGAGAAGGAAGATATAGAGAGACGAGAAACTGAGCAATGAAGAAAGACAAAAAGGGAAAAAGAGGGGGAAAAAACAAAACAAATTAAAAAAAGAAAAAGAACAAGAAAAGCCCCCAGAAAAACAGAAAAAAAAAAACCCACAAAAAAAGGATTGCCCTCAGGGATCCCTCTGCACGTCTGTGCAAGCAGATCGGGAAATCTCCTTGCCATGCAGTGCCGCCTGGCCAGAAAGGGGTCCCAACTCAGAAAAGGAAAAGAAAGCAAACAAACAATTCAAAACAAACAAATGATCAAAAGCCCCGGGATCCCACCAGCTCGGCAGCCCAGACTGGGAAGCAGCTCCACACTCGAACAGAGCTCTGCAGCCCCTCAGGAAGAAGCAAAGATGGTGCATGGAGCCAGGTATTTGAGCAAAAGGAGGGGAGGTGATGAGAGGTAAGGAAGAAATCCAAAGAAGCAGAAAAACAAGCAACACTAGCAGCCAACAAATGGCACTCAGAGAGCCAGCTAGTGTGGGCTGGTGTTTCTCGGACAAGAGGCTGTGTCCGCGAGAAGCAGAGGGGGCCGAGTGTGGGTGACATAGGGTAGGGAGTGGGAAAGTGTATATCACAAATTACCAGAGCTCTGCAGCCCCTCAGGAAGAACCAGAGATGGCACATGGAGCCAGGTATTTGAGTGAAAGGAGGGGGAGGTGGTGAGAGGTAAGGAAGAAATCAAAAAAAGTGGAAAAAAGCAACACCAGCAGCCAACAAATGACACTCAGAGAGCCGGCCCGTTCGGGTGTGTGGAATGCAAGCAGCTGGTGTTTCCCGGTCAGGCGATTGTCGCCTTGGGAAGCAGAGGAGGCCAAGTTGGGTTGAAGAACAGTGGGGGGGTGGGAAAGTGTATATCGCAAATTACCAGTTGTTTTGTCTCCCGCTGGACGCTCCATGAGGCTGCTTTCTTGTACCCTCTGTTTGCTGGTCTCCTATAGGAGTCCAAGATGGTGGATCCATGCTGCGTTAGCTGGTAGGGGACCTCTGCATGACTCTCTCCTCGCTCTCCATTCTCTGTCAGTTGTCTCACTCCATTTGGTGCTTGGCTGACTTCTTTATCTCTTATTTGATGTTTTAGGGTTTCAGGATTGTTGTATTCTCTGTTCGGCTTAGTTTTTCGGGTCTTTGCTGTGGAGGGACGGCATGGTGCTTCTGCCTAGAACGCCATTTTGCCAGGACTCTCTATTGTCCTACATTTTATACTCTTCCAATTATGTCAGTAATATTTGGGAAGGTTGTTAAGAGCTCGGCTGCAACACACAAGCCTACACTAGTAGATGGCTGGTGGCTGCACATGCGGTGCATTGGCCAGGAATTGATCCTGGGTCTTCTGCATGGAAGGTGAGAATTCTACCTCTGAACCAGCAATGCCTTATGACCTTAACATATTTTGTGGGTTTTACCAAATGTTCAAAACTGTGGGCAATTTTAATCTATCTTATGGATTCAGTATGAATATGCTTAGTCTGATTTTTGTGTGCTTATTATTAGGTGTTTTTTTAACATTCTACCTTAAGAAGTGAGATCTTTATCTAAAATATTGTTGTTAGAGCTTTTAAAAACTACAAAATATTAAACAGTGTTTTTTCCAATTTTGAAATATCTGGACTTTTCCTGTGGATATTTTTTTAAATAGCAATATCTTTTGTTTTATTAGAGTTTTTAGCCTGTAAAATATCAGACAGATATGTGTTCCTCTATATAATCCTGGCAAGTTTTCTTAGGGTCAACCTTTCCCTTTCTTTGAGCTCACTTTAATAGAATCTCATCATATAAACGTCATGACCTCTTGCACAGAATATTGTGTTTCTTTAGCAGAAATAAAAACACTAGAATCTTTTTAATTGTCCACTTCATTGCAGTCTGACGTAAGATTAAAACTTGTTTTATTTGAAAAAGATGTTACAAATTATTGATACATATTTAATTTTTTACTTTAAAATGCTGGTTGCAGATATGGGAAACGAGAAAGGAATACTTAAAGGGAATTTGATTGTCCCAATATAAGAAATAATTATATAGCCATTATTTTTTTTATAGCTTACAGTGGGACAAGTATATCTTTTCCAATACCATAAAAAAATCATTTGGGTATTTGAAGTTTCCATACTTTCATAAAGAAACTATGTCACAAATATATAAGTTATTTGCATTAATTGAAAAATTGTACAAGTCTACCCTTATTGTCATAACCCCAATCAGTCTGAAATTATTATAAATTATATCATTTTTGTCTGGCAGGTTTTACTTACTACTTTTTTCTTATTCTCAATCTTAAACATAGTTATTAAAATTGATTTGCTCTGAATGACCATTAATGCAAAAAATAAAGAAATGTATGATGCCAGAGATTAAAAAAATTAAAAGAGTATATATATATATATATTTGTAGAATATAATAGCTTATATTTTATCTTTTTGACCTTTAAAACATAGTCTCAAAAATGGGTTATGGTTTTCTTTCTTGCCTTTTGGACACGAGTGTACACAGAAGTGATCTTCTCTTTTACTCTTTCCTGCACCACTAGTAGAGCTTGAAGTTGTCTGCTTTAATTCTTTTTGCTTTATTCTCCCCCATTATTTTCCCGTAGACCCAGATATCTCAGTATCTTTTCATACTTTTTTAAATCTTACTTATCATTTTCCATTGTCTTTGATTTTTTCTTTATATAAGAGGAAAACAGTTTCTGCCATCTTTTTGTTTGCTTTTTTTTTTTTAATTGTACTTTAGATGAAGATTTATAGAACAAACTAACCTCTCATTAAACCTGTTGTTTTATGACATTGGTTAACAACCCCATGACATGTCAATACTCTCTCTTCTCGAACTTGGGTTCCCTATTACCAGCTTTCCTGTCCCCTCCCGCCTTCTAGTCCTTGCTCCTGGGCTGGTGTGTCCCTTTAGTCTTGTTTTGTCCTATGGGCCTGTATAACCTTTGACTAAAATGTGAACCTCAGGAGTGACTTCATTACTGAGCTAAAAGGGTGTCCGGGGGCCATACTTTCAGGGATTCTTCAATCTCTGTCAGGTCAGTAAGTCTTGTCTTTTTCTGAGTTAGAATTTTGTTATATATTTTTCTCCTGCTCTGTCCGAGACCCTCTATTGTGATCCCTGTCAGAGCAGTCACTGGTGGTAGCCGGGTACCATCTAGTTGTACTGGACTCAGTCTGGTGGAGGCCTTGGTAGTTGTGGTCTATTAGTCCTTTGGACTAATCTTTCCCTTGTGTCTTTATTTTTCTTCATTTTCCCTTGCTTTTGAAGGGGTGAGACCAGTGGAGTATCTTATATGGCCGCTTACAGGCTTTTAAGACCCTAGATGCTACTCACCAAAGTAGAATGTAGAACATTTTCTTTTTAAACTGTTATGCCAATTGAGCTAGATGTTCCCTGAGACCATGGTCCCATATCCCTCAGCACAGTAATTTGGTCCCTCAGGGAGTTTGGATTTGTCTATGGAGCTTCCATGACCTTACCCTGAACAAGTTGTGCTGACTTCCCCAGTATTGTGTCCTGTTCTACTCTTTACCAAAGTTGCCACTTATCTATTGTGTAGTGTTTTTCCACCCCTACCCCTCCCCTCCCTCATAACCATCAAAGATTTTATTTTGTGTGTAAACCTTTTCATGAGTTTTTATAGTAGAGGTCTCATACAATATTTGTCCTTCTGTGATCGACTTATTTCACTCAACATAATGCCCTCCAGATACATCCATGTTGTGAGATGCTTTGCAGATTCATCATTGTTCTTTATTGTTGTGTACTATTCCATTGTGTGTATGTACCATAGTTTGTTTATCCATTCATCTGTCGATGGGCATCTAGGTTGTTTCCATCTTTTTGCTATTGTGAATAATGCTGCAAAGAACATGGGTGTGCATATGTCTACTTGTGTGATGACTCTTATTTCTCTAGGATATATTCCTAGGAGTGGGATTGCTGGATCATATGATATTTCTATTTCTAGCTTTCTAAGGGAGTGGCATATCGTTTTCCAAAATAGTTGTACCATTTTGCCTTACCACCAGCAGTGCATAAGAGTTCCAATCTTCCTGCAACCTCTCCAACATTTGTTATTTTCTGCTTTTTTGATTCATACCAGTAATGCTGGGGTGAGGTGGTATCTCTTTGTGGTTTTGATTTGCGTTTCTCTAATGGCTAGTGATTGCGAGAATTTCCTCATGTGTGTTAGCCCCTTGAATGTCTTCTTTGGTGACATGTCTGCTCATTTTCTTTGCCTACTTTCTAATTGGATTATTTTTCTTTTTGTTGTAGAGGTGTTGGATTTTCCTGTAGATTTTAGAGATTAGACCTTTGTGATGTATGGAGCTAGGTTGGGTATGGGAAAGAAGAGAGAGAGGAGAGAGAAACAAAAGCCAAAAAAAATAAAATAAGCTGTCACTGGAGTGGAAAGACAAAAAACTGAGAAATGAAAAAAAAAAAACAAAAAGAAAAAAAAGAAAATAAACAAAAATTAAAAAAAAAAACAACCCAGGTATCCCACCAGTGTAGCTGCGCCGACTGGGGAATCAACTCCCAAGCCGTACAATACAGCCTGGCTAGAGATGATACACAGCACCAGATATTGAAGAGACAGGAAAAGAAGGTAAGTAGGAACAGACAAGAAACCAAGAAATGAAGAAAAATAAAGAGAGAAAAAGAAAACTAACTAACAAAAAAAGAAAAAAGGAAGAAAAAAAGGCCCCAGGGTTCCCACCAACTTGGTGGCACGGACCAGGGTTGCAGTTCCCCAGCTGAGCAGTGTTTCCCAGCCTCTCAAGAAGAAGCGAAGATGCACACAGAGTCAGGTGTTCGAGAGAAAGGAGGAGGAAGAGGTGAAAGGCAGGGAAGAAATCAAAAGAGGCTGAAAAAAGTAACACCAGCAACAAAGAAATGGCACTGAAGAAGTCGGCCGGTGTGGGTGGGGTGAATCCTCACGGCACGGAACTTGTGCCTCCCGTGCCACAGTTGCTGCCCACTGGGAAGTTGGGGATTGGCCCACTGTGAAGTGGTGAAGGCTGAGCAGGGGGAGGTAGGGTGGAGGGTGGGAAACCATGTATCACTGGTTACTGGGTGCTCTGTCTCCTTCCGGGAGCTCTGTGAATCTGCTTTCCTATACTCCCTGTCCACTGATCTCTGGCAGGAGTCCAAGATGGTGGGTCTGTGCTGCGTTAGCTAATAGGGGATCTCTGCTCCTAACTCTCCTCACTCTCCGTTCTCTGTCAGTTTCTTATTCCATTCGGTGCTTGGTTGAGTTCTTTATCTCTTCATTTGATGCTTAGGGTTTCAAGATTGTTGTTTGTGTCTGTTTGACTCATTTTTCTGGGTCTTTGCTGTGGAGGGACGGCATGGTGCTTCTGTCTATAGTGCCATGTTGGCTCCACCTCCTCCTGCCATCTTTTTTTGATATACTATTTCTGAGTTGGGATTTTTATTTCAGTTAGAAACAGTTACAAATAGTTCAATTCAAGATTTCAGCCTCTTGGTTCTGGGGCAAGAAATTACCATATTTTTATGTAAATAACATGCGTCTTTTATGTTTATTTGCCAACTAAGCCCTCTCCCCAGCAAGGTATTTTTGTAAGTGCACTATGCTAATTTTTTTTTACAGTAACATATTAAAAAAAAAGTTGGCTTAGTGGCACGTATGAAAATACCTTGCTGGGTGAGGGAGTGGTTGGCAAGCAAACAGAAGGCACACGCTGTTTGCGTAAAAATATGCTAAGTGTGGGGAATAGAATAGCTGGAATATGGAATGATTTTTAGTTGGAGAAAACCACATAATGAAGGCACAGCTGTCAGAAATTTTGGACACATTAGTGCATCTTTGACTGACCTATATTATATGTATCAGAGAGAACAAAGATAAACATATAATTCTAGGTTAGGACCATACTGTGTGAATGCCAGGTTTCGGTAGCAAACTACAAAATAAAATGTTTTCCCTATGCAAGGTAAAAGAAAATGTGTGAATGGGTTGGATAAAATATTTTAAAAGGCATGAAAGTGAAACTGAAAAAATAGATATGTGGATTCTCAGTGCATGAAGGGAAAATCAGCACAGCAAGTGCAAGGACCAAGACTTTCTCTTGCAAAAAAAAAAACCAAATAAAACAGTGTATAAATGAGTTTTTCAGATATACCCATGTTCAGTATAGATAGAAGAATATATTATCATTGATAGTTAATTGAGCAAAAGGAAAAATTCATTGGAACTCAACTGCAATAATGTTAGTAACAACCTCAAAGTCTCAGTGGCTTACAGTGAGAAAAAATAATGTTTTCTTATCATGGGTTGTTGAGCACCATTGTAGCTTTCCTTAAGGCTGGATATTGGTTTGTGTCTTTTTGTTGTCCTTAGTAGGATGGATTCCTGCCACATGGATTCTCATAGTAGATGACAGAAGCAGTTTAGGGACAAGTGGGAACATCTGATGTCTCTTAACTACTCAGCTTGGATCTGGTACATTTTCTCTTCTACCCTCATTCCACTGACTGAAACAAATCATATGGACACTCTCAACATTAATAAGGGGAGAATTATATTACATTTTCAGTTAACATGTAATTAATGGTGGAGAAAGGAGGAAGAATTGGAGATAAATAATATAATTTTTCACAATTTTTTGCAGTGCCCACTTTGTTAATGGTGAAACAATATTCTACATTATCAAATTTACGAGTTGATATTTGTACAAAAGGCAGAACCTAATTACAAGTATTGAGTCTTCCCAAAAGAACTTGTCTTCTAATTTTCTGTCTTTCTGGTTCTTTGCACAGAAATATACTCATAGTGTTACCATACCATACAGGGAAAAAAACAAAAGCAGGACAAAAACCTTCAAGTGTAGGTTAAAGTATATCTCGTTTTGAATTGGTACAAAAGCCTTAGTCTTAAGCAAAATACAGCTCTAGTGATTAAATTTCAGAAATTGTTATTATTTTTTTAAATCATGTGGACATCTGAAAACACATTATGTAAGCGGTCATCTGTTCCACATGTGCTGTATACCAACTCTTATGCTATCCCTTATATCAGTGATTTCCAAACAGTGGTGAGTAAACAAAAATTTTTTAAAAAAATATCTTCAGAAATATTTTGAATGGGCATCATGCCCATGTTTACATGTGTGCATTTGTCATTACTTCATTTAGAAGTGACTTATTCTACAAAGTTGAGATTCCAGAAAAATTCATTCTTACAAACATAATACCATTGTTCTTGATCTATTTTTTACACTTATTATATATTAGAGGAGCTCTGGTGGCACGGTGGTTAAGAACGTGGCTGCTAAGCAGAAGGCTGGAAGTTTGAATTCACCAGCTGCTCCTTGGAACCCTATGTGGCAGTTCTACTTTGTCCTATAGGGTCGGTATGAGTCGGAATCTACTCAATGGCAATAGGCTTTTATATATTAGAAGCATTCTTAATAAACAACTTGGAATGCCTTATTGCATCTATCAAAGAAGACATTTTCTTTTTTAATCTTCTTAACCATTAATGTTTTCAAAGCTAAGCAAATTAACCTAAAAGTAGCCTACTAGCACATTCAAAATGCAAATGATAACATAATTGGATGTGTGAATCACCAGGTTTTTCCATCACAAAAATGTCCTGTGACATCAAAGAATAGACTGAAAAATTTCTCACAGTCAAAAGTAAATATCTCTGTGGTATTCTAACAAATTAAAACACAAATGAAAAATAAAAATGTACCCTACATATTTACAACCTGAGTTAACATGTTCATATTATCATGACTTCTATACTCATTTTGCACTTCAATATAAAAAGATAACAGAAAAATTTTGCAATGGTTTGCTAATATTTCAGAGTATAAGCTTAATATGTTTATTATGTCTATATATAAATAACAATTCTTTCTCTTTCTTAATACATATGCAATATTTAAAAGTTAAAGGCAATTATATAAACATAATATATATAAGTAAATACTACTATTTAAATAAAACCAGTTGCTAATCAAGTCAATCCTGACTTATGGCAAATGCATATGTGTCAAAGTAGAAATGCTCCTTAGCGTTTTCAATGGGCAATTTTTGGAATTAGATCACCAGGTCTTTCTTCCGAGGCTCTTCTGGGTGAACTGAACCCTCCAACCTTTCAGGTAGTGGCTGAGTATGTTAACCATTGGCACCAACCAGGGACTCCTACTATACAAATAAAACCACTATACAAATAAATGCTACTACATAGATAAACTTCCTTTAAATGTTATATATTTATGTTATATATAAATGGTAACATTTATTAGTAAATACTACTCTTGCCTAGCCCATATCACCTTACATAAAGAGAATAGAGTCATTAAAGAGACAATAAAAAGGTCTATTTGAGATTAGCATGTCTAGAAGATGTCTAAATGCAAAGAAAAAAATCGATATTAAATAAAGGTCACAATCTCTTCTGGAAGATAAACTACATCAAATCTGACATTCTAGAGTTTCCTCTAAATCAGTGAAGATAAAATTAACTCTGAATATTTATCTGGTTTCACAAATTGGAAAACTGACAGCAAAATTAGTGAGTATAGGAGACTTGCAGTCTTATTATTTTATAGTCTAATTCAGATTTGCCTGGAAATCACTGTAAATGCAAAGGATGGAATAACGGTGGAAAAAATTCCTTATTTAAGATATTCTCCTTCCAAGAATTTGCATGCTACATTCTTTCCAAAAATATTTATTCATTTTTATATTGTTACATAATGTGAAGCATTCTGGAATGGATATTTCAATAAAGTCAAAAGCAAATTAAAATTAATATTAATTATTATTATGCATAATTTTGATTATTTTTTATTTGTATTTGTGAGAAGTTCATAAGCTAGGAGGATTTCTGTAAAGTCACCTCAATTTTAATTTCTAAAAACCTGATCTTAGTAATTCATATTATCCATTTTATTTAATGGTGGTATCATATGTAACATGATAAGTTTTAGAAGATAGGATTTTTTTTAAAAAACTCTATACATTTTAGATAGGTACTTGGATTAATTAACTCTTTTTTAATTTTCTTTCTACAAAGCAGCAGCCAAATTATGAAAGCAAAAATAAATATTGTTTAGGAAATTTACACAAATTTGTTTAGAAAAATTAACAAATATGATTGTAACATTTGCTTTTAAATAAATGAAATAAACAGTTTAGCATATGACTGATCGTAGTTAACAATTTTACTATTTAATCATAGACACTGGGAGTCAATTAAAAACTTCTGTTAGGTGTATTTTTCATTTTATAACAGATTTTACATTTTACTACCACTATTTATTTTTGTAACATGCTCTGGAAAACTTGAAAAAGCATTTTTTTCTTCTTCTTCTAGCTCTATGTATTTTTATCTCCTAGTAGGATTTATATGGAGCCCTGGTGGCGCAGTGGATAGGAGCTCGGCTGTTAACAAAAAGACGCAGTTCGAATCTACCAGCCGCTCCTTGGAAACACTATGAGGCAGTTCTACTCTGTCCTGTAGGGTAGCTATGGGTTAGAATCGACTCGACAGCAGCGGATTTAGTTTTCTTTTTTTAGAGATTTATATATTTTTCTATAGAGCAAAATTAAAAAAGAGGTTTAGTAATGCTGAAATTTGTCAAATTTAGCTTAGTCTAAAATGATGTGATCGAAAACCTTTTTTTAGAAGTTTTTATCAGAAAAGCTATATTTAGACTCTAAATTGAAGTTTAGTGTTTTAAAAATTAGAGATGACTCTTTATATAATAATAATAATAATGATGATAATTATTCAATTCAACATTTCCTATACTCCTACTATGTAGTAGATCTTTAGACAGTTCACAGTGAAGGCAAAGATACTTTGTACCTTACCATATTAGCAATTATTTCCTCAACATTAGCATTTTACCATCAATATCCAGTGATTGCCTGCTGTTTCTAGGTACCTGAAGTTCTTATTGATAAGTATCTTGCACTGGGCTGATCTAAGTTAAATGGGTGACCTGGGAAAGCTAATGATGTGGTGCCCCTTTAAATCAGATTCTTTAAATGTTTGCTAGGATGACTGGAGTAAAGGAGTGACTTGTAGTCCATTTCACGCCCAATCCTGAGGTTGGGGGTACACACAGAGATAGAAGGAAGAGAGAAGATCCCAGTCTAATCTCCTTGTGAATGTAGTAACAACTAATCTACTAGCAAACAAACTAATGATATATTCCAGTAGAACAGTCTTTATATGAGCATAGACTATATGATCCTATAAATACAATGAATGCTTTTAGCAGGATGTCCCTGGTCTAAGATTGCTTGTGATAAAGAAACTTGAAATCTCTGGATTTATGAAGCGTGACTCCCTGGAAAGTGTTCCATAAGGTACATAGCTTTTTGAATATAAAATAGAGATATTTCGTAACTGAATTGGCTCCCTGATGTGTAAGTGGTGAGAACACGTAACTCCCTTATTCAAGACCACAACTTTTAAACTGGGCAAGAGAGTGCATTCAGTGTGGGTAGAAAGTACCTGACAAGACATGATGAAAGTTCAGACCTCTCCCTTCTTCATCTGGAAGGCTCTTAAAAGCTTATTTCCTGAAATTATTACTAAAACTTGAAACAGTGTAAGATCTCTGATTTGTATGGGTTTGATTTGACAATTCGATCCTTTGAGTTAGCTCATATGCTTAACAAACAGGCATTGGATTGAAACTTACTTTGTAATAATGACAAACACACACATACACACACACACAATGTTTCCTTGTTTACATCTCCTGGCTAAAGCAGAGAAGACATAGTTTAAAAAGAAATCTATAAAACATTTCTGACTTTTCTGTTGTTTTGTTCTCTTTAATTTCCTTTAGAAAAAAACTCAATTTAGATAACATTTTGAAAGTATAATAATGTCTGTGGTTTGGGTAATAGAGCCAACCTGGTGTAACTAAAATACACCATGTGATATTTAGTTTAAAAATCTGCTTTGGATTTTTACGCTCATTGTGAAAGTAATCAGTCAGAGATGCTTTTTCTATAGGAAGATTTGTTTTGTTTGCTTTCTTGTTCATATTTTACTTTCAGCCTAAGGATAGTGTATCTGTTGTTGAATATGTGAATAATTAGCATTCTTGGTGAATGAGTTCCTGGAGTCCCGTTGCCCCTCATCAAGGAACATACTGGCTGGCTGGTTGCGTACCTTGCCCTTTATTAGTTCCGCGTCTGCTCTGAGCTTTCCTCCCACCTGAAGTATTTTCCTTAAATATTTACTTATATTATCCTTCTCACATGAAAAAAGACAACTTTCACATGTCCTATTTATTTGGACTTTATATGTACATTCAAAAATGAGAAATCTGAACATCTAATATCTTTGTAAATAATTATCAATGACTTAAGAGTATGCAGTGTGGTGTAGAAAAAGATACCATAATGAAAAATAAAAATATGAGGTATTCCAATATGCCAATGACTTAAGAAATAATCAATGCAATTTATAAATTTCAGTGAGATATTTCATTAGATAAATGACAGGATGGAAATCATACTTTTAAATCAATCATTACTATTAAGCTATCTCCTTCTGAAGAGGATGCAACTACGTAATAAAATGAATGATACAAATGACAGGTATAACGGGGAATTTTTTTGGCCAGTAAGTCAGATATAGTGACCAAGTAAAGCCATTCTATACGCCTCAGGCGCCCGATCAGCTGATATGAAGAGTTAATCAGAGAGTTGTCCAAGTTCATTTTTCAATTAAGAGTGAAATTAAAAAAAAAAGTTATGGTTGTTGTTATGTGTTGTGGAGTCAGTCTGAACTCATAGCAACCCCATGTACAACAGAACTAAACACTGTCAGGTCCTGGGCCATCCTCACAATTGTTACTACGTTTGAGCCCACCTTTGCAGCCACTGTGTCAATCCATCTCATTGAAGGTCTTCCTCTTTTTTGCTGACAGTCTACCAAGCATGATGTCCTTCTCCAGGGACTGGTTTCTCCTGATAACATATCCAAAGTATGGAGATGAATCTCTTCATCCTTGCTTGCAAAGATCATTCTCGCTGTGCTTCTTCCAAGACAGATTTGTTCATTCTTCTGCAAGTCCATGGTATATTCAATATTCTTTGCCAACACCATAACTCAAAGGCATCAATTCTTCTTCGGTCTTACTTATTGATTGTCCAGCTTTCGCATGCATATAAGGTGATTGAAAACACAATGGCTTGGGTCAAGCTCACCTTAGTCTTCAATGTGACATCTTTGCTTTTTAACATTAAAAAGTCTTTTGCAGCAGATTTGTCCAATGCAGTAAGTTGTTTTATTTCTTGACTGCTGCTTCCATGGACTATCGGTTCTTGATCATGCTACCTGAAATGGTTGAACATTGACAAATTCTTTTTGATACAATGACTTTGTGTATTCCTTCCATCTTCTTTTGATGCTTCTTGTATGTTCAGTATTTTGCCAATGTTGTTGTTAGGTTCTGTCGATTCAATTTCGACTCAGAGCAACCTTATGTACAACAGAACGAAACTGCCTGGTACTGCACCATTCTCACAATTCTTGTTATGCGAAGCCCATTGTTGCAGCCACTGTGTCAATCCATTCATTGAGGGTCTTCCTTTTTTTTACTGACCCTCTACTTTACCAAGCATGATGTCTTTCTCCAAAGACTAAGCACTCCTGATAATATGTCCAAAGTAAGTGAGACAAAATCTGGCTATACTTGCTTCTAAGGAGCATTCTGGTTGTACTACTTCCAAGACAGATTTGTTCGTTCTTTTGGCAGTTCATGGTATATTCAATATTCTTCACCAACACCACAATTCAAATGTGTCAATTCTTCTTTGGTTGTCCTTATTCATTGTCCAGCTTTCACATGCATATGAGGCAATTGAAAACACCATGGCTTGGGTCAGGCACACCTTAGTCTTCAATGGGTCTTTTGCAGCATTTGCCCAATGCAATGAGTCTTTTGATTTCTTGACTGCTGCTTCCAGGAGTGTTGATCATGGATCCAAGTAAAATGAAATCCTTGACAACTTCAATCTTTTCTCCATTTATCATGATGTTGCTTATTGATCCAGTTTTGAGGAATTTTGTTTTCTTTATGTTGAGGTGTAATCCATACGGAAGGCTGTGGTCTTTGATCTTCATCAATAGGTTCTTTAGGTAGTCTTCACTTTCAGCAAGCAAAGTTGTGTCATCTGCATAATGCAGGTTGTTAATGAGTCTTCCTCCAATCCTGATGCCGTGTTCTTCTTCATATAGTCCGGCTTCTTAGATTATTTGCTTAGTATGCAGAATGAATAGGTATGGTAAAAGGATACAACCCTGACACACACCTTTCCTGACTTTAAACCACGCAGTATCCCCTCGTTCTGTTCGAATGACTGCTTCTTGATCTATGTATAGGTTCCTCATGAGCACAATTAAGTGTTCTGGAATTCCCATTCTTTGCAATGTTATCCATAATTCGTTATGATCCACACAGTCAAATGCCTTTGCATAGTCAGTAAAACACAGGTAAACATATTTTGCCCATAGAAACCTTCAATATTGCAACTCAAGTGTTGAATTTTTTATTCACTTCTTTCAACTTGAGAAATGATGAGCGTGTTCTTCTCTTTTAGTTTTCTAACTCTAGGTCTTTACACATTTCATTACAATACTTTGTCATCTCAAGGAGCCCTTTGAAACCTTCTGATCAGCTCTTTTAAATCATCATTTCTTCCATTCCCTTTAGCTACTCTATGTTCAAAGGGCAAATGTCAGTCTCTTCTGACATCTATTTTAATCTTTTCTTTCTTTCCTATCTTTTTAATGACCTTTTGCTTTCTTCGTGTATGATGTCCTTGATGTCATCCCACAACTTGTCTGGTCTTCAATCATTCGTACTGTATTTTTATGCAAATAATGCAGGCCTTCTACATCTGTTTGCCAACTGTGCCTTACTCCCACAAAGTATTTTCATAAGTGCCACTAGGGCAATTTTTTTACATGTTGCCTTAAAAAAAAATTAGCATAGGGCACCAACTTTTGCTAAATAGGAGGGGTTGTTTATTCATATGGTCATGGTATATTTTGGAAAATATTGTTCGATTATAACATAAATTTTAAGGAATCTAATTCTAACACTATTCTATCATTTATCTCTTAACCATCATCATGTGCACTGATAAGGAAATATGGCAGATTCTAGATTAAAATCATTGTATAGAAAGAACACATAACTTTTATATGTTAACTGAATAGAGGCTGTTTTATTTTCTGGATGAAATAAAACAATATTTCAACTTCTTAATGAAAAGAAGGCTTTATAAAACTGGGCTAGACAGATTATATTAATACTTAGTTTTATAGGGAAGAACATTATTTTCTCACTGAAGTCTTGTTTGAAGATCTAAAAACCATTATGAGTAGCTACTCTGTGAATAAAGTAAGGGTCCTATTAGAATCCCAGAATAAAGTCAAGTATCAGAGATGAAGAGCCATTACCTAATTACTGTATTTTCATTAATAAGAATACCAGCTATATTTTATTAAACATATTCTCTGGGTCCTGTTCTAAGAGCTTACATGCATCTTGTCAATTATTCTTAACAACAAAACTGTTGTTATTGTTAGGTGTCAACAAGCTGGTTCCCACTCATTACGGCCTTATGTACAACAGAACGAAACAATACCTGGTCCTTCATTGCTATGCTTGAGCCCATCGTTGCAGGCACTGTGTCAATTAATCAAAGAATATATTCAATATTCTTTGCCAACACCATAATTCAAAGACATCAATTCTTCTTCAGTCTTCCTTACTCATTGTCCAGCTTTCACATGCATATAAGGCAACTGAAAATACCATGGGTTGGGTCATCTTAGTCTTCAAAGTGACATCTTTACTTTTTAACACTTTAAAGAGGTCTTTTGCAGCGGATTTGCCCAATGCAATATGTTATTTGATTTCTTGACTTCTCCTTCCATGTGCATTGATTGTTGCATCCAAGTAAAATGAAATCTTTGACAACTTCAATGTTTTCTTTGTTTATCAAGATGTTGCTACATTCATCTTCATGTCATCCAGCTTCTCAAATTATTTGCTAAGCATACAGATTGAATAAGTGTGGTGAAAGGATACAACCCAGATGCACACCTTTCCTGATTTTAAACCTGCAGTATCCCCTTGTTCTGTTCAAACAACTGCTTCTTGGTCTATGTACAGATTTTTCATAAGCACAATTACGTGTTCTGGAATTCCCATTCTTCGCAATGTTATCCATAATTTATTATGATCCACACAGTTCAATCTTTTTGTACAGTCAATAAAACACAGGTAAACGTATTTCTGGTATTCTCTGCTTTTAGCCAGGATCCATCTGACAGCAGCAATGATATCCCTTGTTCCATGTCCTGTTCTGAATTCGGCTTGAATTTCTGGCAGTTCCTTGTTGACGTACTGCTGCAACTGCTTTTAAAATATCTTCAACAAAATTTTACCTGTGTGCTATATTAATGATATTGTTCAATAATTTCTGCATTCTGTTGGATAACTCTTCTTTGGAATGCACAAAAATATGGATCTCTTCCAGTTTGTTGGCCTGGTAGCTAGCTGTCTTGCAAATTTATTGGCAGAGACGAATGAGCACCTCCAGCACTGCATCCGTTTGTTGAAACATCTCAACTGATATCTCATCAATTCCTGGAGCCTGGTTTTTTGCCAATGCCTTCAGTGTAGCTTTGACTTCTTCCTTCAATAATTTCAGTTCTTGATGATCATATGCTACCTCCTGAAATGGCTGAACTTCAACAATTTCTTTTTGGTACAGAGATTTTGTGTATTCTCTCCATGTTCTTTTGATGCTTCCTGTGTCATTCAATACTTTGCCCAGAATCTTTCAATATAGCAACTTGAGGCTTGAATTTTTTTATTCAGTTCTTTCAGCTGGAGAAACACCAAGTGTGTTCTTCTGTTTTGGTTTTCTAACTGCCGGTCTTTGCACATTTCATTATAATACTTTATAATACCACTCCTCTGAAAGTTTGTTGTACTGTGGTGGCTTGCATGTTGCTGTGATAATGGAAGCTATGCCACTGGTATTTCAAATACCAGCAGGGCCACCCACGGTGGCTAGGTTTCAGTAGAGCTTCCAGACTAAGACAGACTTGGAAGAAGGATCTCTCTTTCCACTTTTGAAAAAATTGACCAGTGAAAATCTTATGAATAGCAGGGGAACATTGATATAGTGCCAGAAGATGAGCCTCTCAGGTTGGATGTCACTCAAAATACGGCCGGGGTAGAGCTGCCTTCTCAAAGTAGAGTTGATCTTCATTAGCTGATGTGGAACAAGTCAAAATGTGAAGAAACAGCTGCAAACATCCATTAATGATTGGAATGTGGAATGTAAGAAGTATGAAACTAGGAATATTGAAAGGTGGCAAAAATCAAATGGATCACATAAAAATCGATAACCTAGGCATTGGTGGGCTGAAATAGACTGGTACTAGCCATTTTGAATCAGACAATCGTGTGGTATACTATGTCAAGAAGGACAAATTGAAGGGGAATGGCATCACATTCATGGTCAAAAAGAACATTTCAAGATCTATACTGAAGTACACCACTGTCAGTGATAGAATAACATCCATATGCCTAAAGGAAGACCAGTTAATAAGGCTGTTATTGAAATTTACAAACAAATCACAAAGGCCATGATGAAGAAATCGAAGATTTTAGCCAACTTCTGCAGTCTGAAATTGATCAAACATGAAGTCAAGAGGCACTGATAATTACTACTTATTGGAAAGCAAAAGTTGGAAACAAAGAAAGGGAAATTTGGAAGATAGCTACCTGGCCAATCAACTGGAAGAGATCTATATTTGTATGCATTCCAAAGAAAGGTGATCCAACAGAATGCAGAAATTATCGAACAATATCATTAATATCACAGGCAAGTAAAATTTTGCTGAAGAGCATTCAAAAGCAGTTACAGCAGAACATTGACAGGGAACTGCCAGAAATTCAAGCTAGATTCAGAAAAGGACATGGAACCAGGGACATCATTGCTGATGTTATATGGATCCTGGCTGAAAGTAGAGAATACCAGAAAGATATTTACCTGTGTTTTATTGACTATGCAAAGGCATTCGACTGTGTGGTCATAACAAATTACGGATAACACTGAGAAGAATGAGAATTCCAGAACACTTACTTGTGCTCATGAGAAACCTGTACACAAACAAAGAGGCAATTTTTTTAACAGAACAAGGGAATACTGCATGGTTTAAAGTCAGGAAAGGTTTGTCAGGGTTATATCCTTTCATCATACTTATTCGGTCTGTATGCTGAGCAAATAATCTGAGAAGCTGGACTATATGAAGAAGAATGCGGCATCAGGATTGGAGGAAGACTCATTAACAACCTGCGATAGACACATGACACAACCTTGCTTACTGAAAGTGAAGAGGACATGAAGCACTTACTGATAAAGATCAAATATCACAGTCTTCAGTATGGATTACACCTCAACATAAAGAAAACAAAAATCCTCACACTGGACCAATAAAGCAACATCATGATAAGAAGAGAAAATATTGAAGTTGTAAAGAATTTCATTTTACCTGGATCCACTGTTGAAGCCCATGGAAGCAGTAGTCAAGAAATCAAAGGATCATTACATTGGGCAAATCTGCTGCAAAAGATCTCCTTAAAGTGTCAAAAAGCAAAGGTGTCACTTTAAGGACTAAGGTGCACCTGACCCAAGCCACGGTGTTTTCAATTGCCTCATAGTCATGTGAAAGCTGGACAATGAATAAGGAATTCTGAAGACGAATTGATGTCTTTGAATTATGGTGTTGGCGAACAATATTGAATACACCATGAACTTCCAGAAGAACAAACAAATCTTTCTTGGAAGAAGTACATCCAGAAGGCTCCTTAGAAGCAAGGATGGCAAGACTTTGTCTCACATACTTTGGACTTGTTATCAGAAGGGACCACTTCCTGGAGAAGGACATCATGCTTGGTGAAGTAGAGAGTCACTGAAAAAGAGGAAAACCCTCAAGGAGATGGATTGACACATGGATGCAACAGTGGGCTTGAGCATAACAATGATTGTGAGGACGGCTCAGGATTGAGAGGTGTTTTGTTCTGTTTTACATAGGGTCGCTATGAGTCAGAACCGACCTGATGGCACCTAACAATGACAATAACAATTCCTATCAATTGTCTTTTGCAACATCTCCCAAATCCGCCACTTCCTCTGTAGATCCATTGCCATTGTTCCAAATCAGGCTGGTTATAGCTTTTTAAATATACATATTTTATTTTTGTTGTTATTGTTGAGAAATACTCAGCAGAACATATATAAATTCAATAATTTCTACAATTCGGTGACATTGATTACATTTTTCAAGTTGTGCAATCATTCTCACCATCCTTTTCCAAGTTGTTCCTCCTGCATTAACACAAATTCATTGCCCCCTAAGGTTCCAATCTAATTTTTTTAGTTGCTATTGTCACTATGTGTGGAGCCCTGGTGGCATATTGTTTAAGTATTTGGCTGCTAACCAAAAGGTCGGCAGTTCAAATCCACCATTCACTCCTTGGGGGCAATTCTACTTCTTCCTATAGGGTTCCTGTGAGTTGGAATCGACTCCATGGCAACAAGTTTTTTTTTTTTTTTTTAAATTGTCACTTTGATTCCATATAGATAGTCCTTAAAAGAACGCAATGCTCAAGGCAGACATTGTTTACTAGGTTTACTGCTTGGTTTTAAGAAGACTTCAGGGGATATTTTTGGTTTGAGGTTTAAAGATCATCTCACGGTAATAGTTTAAGGGGTTCCTCGAGCCTCTATGGCTCCAGAAAATATGGATTCCATGAGAATTTAAAATTCTATTCACATTTTCCTCCTTTTGATCAGGATTCTTCTACAGAATCTTTGATCAAAATGTTCACTAATGGTAGCTGGGCACCATCCAATTCTTCTGGTTTCATGGCAAAGGAGGCAGTTGTTCATAGAGGCAATTAGCCACAAATTCCATTTCCTTCTCCTATTCCTGACTTTGTTGCTCCAGGCAAATAGAAACCAATTGTTGTACCTTGGACGGTCACTTGCAAAGTTTTAAGACCTCAGGCACTATGCAGCTAAATAGGAGGTAGAACAGAAGCACTAAACATGATGTTAGGCCAATTAACTGTGATGTTCCATGAAACCATGACCCTAAAACTCCAAATCAAGGAACCAAATCTCATGAGGTGTTTGGTTGCACACAAGCTGTCTCAGCAACTACTCTTTTTTTTTTTCATTATAAATATATCTATCACACAACTTTTGCCACTTCAACTTTTTATAACTTATTGACAATAATTACATTATTTGGTTGTGCAACACTACCAATTAATGCAATTTTTGTATCACCATAAACTGAAATTCAGTACTCCATAAGCAATAACTCCGCCTTCCCCTTCACTCCCATCCCTGGTAACCACTAATAAACTTTAGTCTCTATACATTTTCCTGTTCTTGTCTTTTTATATAAATGATGTCATACAACATTTGTCCTTTTTGATTTTTTTTCACTCAGCATAATATCTTCAAGCTCCATCCATATTGTAGCATGTATCAAGACTTCCTTTATCTTACTGGCTGAGTAGTATTCTGTTGTATGTATGTGTTTACCCATTCATTCGCTGATGGACGTTTAGGTTGTTTCCATCTTTTGGCTATTGTGAATAGTGTCGCAGTGAACATTGGTATATCCGTTTGAGTGTCTACTTTTAAGTCTTTTGGGTATATACCTAGGAATGGAATTTCTGGGTTATACAATAGTTTATTTGGGGAACCACCTCACTGTTTTCCACAACAACTGTATCATTTTGCATTTGCACCAGCAATCGATAAGGGTTCCAATTTTCTCATATCCTTGTCAACATTTTTTTTTTTTTTATCTTAGCCATACTAGTTAGTGGGAGTGAAATGGTATCTCATCATGGTTTTGATTTACTTCCCTCTGATGGCTAATCATGTTGAACTCTTTTCATGTATTTGATGGCCATTTGAATGCTGTCTTTGGTGAAATGTCTGTTCAAGCCCTTTGCCCGTTTTATTACTGGGCTATTTGTTTTTTGTTGTTAAGTTGTCAAAGTTTTATATATATTTTTGCTATTACATTCTTATCAGATATATAGTTTCTGAAGATATTCTCCCAGTAAATAGGTTGTCTTTTCACTTTTTTTTGGTAAAATCTTTTGTTGAACAGAAGTTTTAAATTTTTATGAGGTACTATTTATTTATTTTGTTTTATGATGTTTGTGCTTTTGTTATTATATTAGACATCCAATTGTTAAAACTTAGACCCAACATCATTACCCCTGCAATTTTTGTAAGAATTTTATGGTTTTAGTTTTCACATTTTGGTCTTCAATCTATTTTGAATTTGTTTTTGTGTATGGTGTGAGGCTATTTGAAATTTGTTTTTGTATATCTGTTTCATTTTTCTGCATATGGAAATCCAAAATTCCCAACACCATTGATTGAAGAGGCTCTTCTTTTCCCATTGAATGGATTTAGCACTCTTGCCAAAAACCAGCTGACCATAGATGTGTGGATTTATTTCTGGACTGTCAATTCTATTCCTTTGGTCTACATGTCTACCGTTATATCAGTACCAGGCTGTTTTGATTTCTGTAGTTTGTATAATACATTTTAAAATCTGGAAGTGTAAGTTCTCATAATTTTTTTTTCTCTTTCAACATTGCTTTAGCTATTTGGGACTTCTTGCCATTCCATATAAGTTGAGGATTGGTTTTTTTTTCATTTCTGCAAAGAAGGCTGTTGGAATTCTGATTGGGATTGTGTTGAATCTATAGACAATTTTGGGTAGTACTGACATCTTAACAATAAGACAAGAAAAAGGAATAAAAAATACCCATATTTGAAAAGAAGAAGAAAAAATTATCTCAATTCATGTATGACATGATCCTATATATAGAAAATCTCATGAAATCTGCAGGAAATCCTCTAGAGCTAATAGAGGAATTTATTAGTTGCAAGGTACAAGGTCAACAAACAAAACTCATTTGGGTTTCTACACACCAGCAATGAGAAATCTGAAAGGGAATTTAGGGAAACAATTTCATTTATAATAGTATTTAAGAGAATAAAATACCTAGGTTTAAATTTGACTAGAATGTGGAAGATGTAGAAAATGAAAATTATAAAACACTGCTGAAAGTGATTAAAGGTTTAAATAAATGGAGAGATGCTCCATGCTTATGGATGGGAAGTCTAGTTCATTATTGATCATAACTGATGTTTCTAAATTCAGATTAGTTTCAATTCACAGAGCTACCACATTGGTGTTGTACTGCATTCATTTTTTTGATAAGGGTAAAAATAATTCTTTTTCTATTGACTTCCACTAGAATTAACAGCGAGCATCTCCAGAGTATTATTACTTGAATAATATTAAAACATAAATTTAAAGAAAAAGAAATTCTTCAGAATGAAATAACTTTATTTTGCTCATAGTAATTTCCATGTCAATAGAAATCTTAAATGCAAAGCTAATTTTTTTCAGGGACATGAAATTAATCTAGCATTTAGGGATTTGAATTATATAACTAAGTTTTTCCCATGAAACTAATATTTCTTACTTTTTTTTAAATACATAACTTGGTATTTCCAGTTAATTCTTTCTGCTAATAGCTTCTGACTCTGGAAATTTTACTCTGTTTTCTTCTGTTTGTTTTTTTAAATTCTAAAGTTGTACTAAGAAACTAAATGCAATATTTTAAATTAACTAATGAAAATATATTTAATCAGATAATACTCCTGCTAAATGCTATACTATTCTGATTCTGTGCTTACAAAATTACTATTAGCAAAAATAAATGTTCTCTGGCATTCTTATGCTACAGAATCAGGAGTAAACCTCAAGTATATAATTACATGCCAAGAGCACTTAAAAAATGTCACTGAAATGACAAGGTTTTTCATTTCACTCCAAAATCATGGAAGAGAAGTATCACAGGTACAGGTGGAAAAGCATAAAAATCTTATTATTTGTTATTTAAAGGTTTTAATTATTTTTCTTAATACCCATTATAAAACTTTTTACTTCTGGAGTTTTTAATAATGTAAGGCTGTAGGTTCTTTAAGCTTGAGGCATGAGTTCAGCAAACTTTTTCAAAGACAGTTTGCTTGCCAAGCAATTTTTCACTAGTTCACATAACTATCTAAACATAGTTCCTATTTCAGTATCTGACCTAAATGTATTTTCTTTAAACAGAATGAACCTAAAGAACAGAGCCTCAGGGAAATAGTACTACCTGAGCCATTCAGTCTGAGCCAAGGAAAACATAAATACATTCTTTCCAAGCTAGTGGGGTTTTGCAAGGTCCTTAAATTGTTTTGTGGTAGATGAACTCTGCGAAAAGACACCGATTGTGTTAGAACAATCAAAGAAACAATATTTGAGTAAAGAAATACACACTAGGGTACACAGAGACATTATGTTATAAAGCTAGTGGGTGATGACACTTATATCTATTGCACAACTGAGACTATAGTTAAAATACTATATATAGTGTCATAATACCTGCAAGATGCCAAAACCTTACAACCAGGAAAATGCCAACAGAATAGAGGAGATTGGATAGTCAAAATACTACAGCAAAGCAGGATGACAAGAGATTTATTTAAAAATATGAATGAGTACTTCAAAATCTCACAATTCAGCAAAAATATACCTTGTGTATTAGTACTTTAAAATGATCAGTTTTACCACAAATAAACACTGGTGGCACAGTGGTTAACAGCTACTGCTGCTAACCTAAAGGTTGGCAGGTTGAATCCACCAGGCACCCCTTGGAAACCCTATAGGCCAGTTCTACTCTGTCCTATAGGGTCACTATAATTTGGAATCAACTCAACAGCAACGGGTTTGGTTTTTTGGGTCTGCTGTTTTAGAGAGAAGAAAACATTTGTCACTCAGCCCAAATTTATTTATTTTTTTCTGGTTTTGTAGGATATAACATTCATTATAGCTGATGGAATTAGAAAAAGAGGGAGCGTCTTTACTCTGATGTCTCTTTGAAGCGATCACATACTTTTGCTGCAATTTTGTATGTAGTAATTGATGGTTAGCATTGGAAAAAAGAGAAGAGATGAAAATGCATAGTAAAGATGTAATATGTATAATATATGCGTATAAAATGCTCTATAACTTTTGACAATTATATTACCAGGTATAATTATTTATGTAGAAGTCAATGGGTGGTTCAAATGGTTGAGCATTTGACTCCTAGTGCTCCAAAGGTTGACTGGTTTGAACCCACTCAGAGGCTCCTTGAAAGACAGTCCAGACTATATATATGCTTCTAAAAGGTCACAGCCTTGAAAACCCAAAGGAGCACTGTTCTACTCTGACACACATGGGGTCACTGTGAGTCAGAATCGACTTAACAGCAATAATTATTTACATATAACATAAATATATATTAACATATATACACATAAAATTATGATTTGTAACTATATATTTATATGTAATTTCCACTTATACACACACACACACACACACACACACTATATTGGCAATGGTGCAGCAGTGGTTTAAGGCTTGACTGCTAATCTTAAGGTCAGCGATTTGAACCCATCAGCCACTCCATGGGAGAAAAATGTATCAGTCTGCTACCATAAAGATTTACAGCCTTGGAAACCCTGTGGAGCAGTTTTACTCTGTCCTATAGGGGTTGCTATGAGTCAGAATTGACTTGACGGCAACGAGTTTGGTTTTTTGTGTTATACACATACACACAGGTATACACAACATGTAGAAAATCTATATTCTCTCTCTTCTTTCACACTCTCTCTTGATGTCTTTTTCTCTGTTTCTCACAGTTCAGCTTGGAGTGGTAGAGAAACAATGAGAACTACCTGGGGTCCTTGCAATTATCCTCCTGTCTATTTGGTTGATGGGGTTGAGGTAAAGGAAGGACAATAGATCCAGGCCAGAGTGATTTTCCAGGGATTATTTTGCTCTGATGTCATTTTACTGTGGGTAGAACTAAAGACAAATGACTCTGTGTATTAGGAAGGAGATTGGACAAACACCCTTTAGCAGGAAAGTAGTTTCATTTTTACTTTCTAACTTTATTTGCTTAGCAAGTTGTCAGTGATCTGAAAACACTGTAATAATGTAACGTTCAATGCTAGTCAATTTTATTGAAAAAGATAGTCCCAAACAACCCAAGCAATATTGGTAGAAATTATATTGGTACAATCATCTTAGAATTTGGCAATATATTAACCTAATTTATTTACTTACTTTTTAAAGTGTGACTTAAGAACTTTCATACTATTCAATTCAATAATTTTATTTCTGAGGCTCTATTGTTAAAACTACTTTGAATTGCCAAAAAGCATCAGGAAGCATTTTATATGATTTGGAAAGGGGCAAAAGAGACTACTGAATGTCCTTTTGTGGATATTGTAAAATAAATCCTCATAGATTATATGACAATATAAGACTATGTGCCTTTGATTGTCTTTCTATTGATTAGTCTATTTTATAACACTGTAAGCATACTAGTTATATTATTGAACAGTGATAGCAATACAAATTATTCATGTTCATAGTATTACAAATAGATCATCTGATATAAATAAAATTAACTTCCTTCCTATAAAAACATGACCCCAAAGAATACATTTTATATCCTCAGATTACTAACCAGCGTTGCGTTTATTAGCATATTAATTTTAGCATTCCTGATTACCTTTATGTATCCCTTTCAAGATGTAATTATTTTCTGCTTTGAGTTTTTTGTTGATACCGTGTGTTTTCACTAATGAAATCATTCTGAATCATTGAGCGTTGCTGAATTTTTGGTAGGTAGTATGGATTTTTTTTCTTGCCCCCTCCCATAAGCCTATCTTTAGGTCCAGAAGGACCTAACTCGTCCCACTAATTCTACCCCTAGAGTCCCCCTGAGTCCACTGAGACATATGTGTCCTGAAAATTTTTTTGAAAATTTGTATTTTTCCTACCAAAAATGCACATACCCCATACAACACCCTGTAGAAACAGTAATTTCTGACACATATCCTTTTTTTCAAACAGTCATAAAGCCCCCTGCCTTGCAACAGCATGCACTGTCAATGGAAAGCAGCTTCCCAGTGAATCTGACAGGCAGAAAATGTTGGTGGGCAGCCATATATCCCACTGGTCATGAAAGGATATCTCTATTCTTCAAATCCTCCTATGCACTGCTTTTGACATTTTGTTTCCTCATTAATCAATGAATTGAATAAATATATGACGTGTTCATTTTATATTTACAAGATAATCATATTTTTAACCTTTTTAAATATTTAATAAAACCTCTATAGTATATGGTATTCATTGCAGTTTTATTTTTTATAAAAATATAAAAATAAGCTAAATGTCTAACAGTAGTAAAATAGATAAAGTCCATGATGGAGTGACATACTTTGTACCACTGTTACAATGTTAAGTAATTAAAAGCAGAATACCACAATGAATTTATGAAATGAGATAAAATGTCAAAAATATGACAATTGATTGAGCAGCAAGATGGCGCTCTAGGCAGAAACACCACGCCGTCCCTCCACAACAAAGATCCGAAAAACTAAGCCAAACAGAGAATCAACAATCCTGAAACCCTAGAACATCAAATGAAGAG
>NW_004443953.1:10587112-10604108 GCF_000243295.1 Trichechus manatus latirostris
TAGGGCAACATTTGTAGTAACTGTTAAATGGGAGACTATTTTGTCCTGTAAGCCTTCATCTTAAGTGAGAATAACAGCACAATCAGAAGAGCGTAGTCAATGTCACTTAAATGTGTATGTAAAAAAAATTTTTTGAAATGGCGTATCTTTGGCTATGTGTATTTTCACACAAAAAAAAAAAAGTTGAGAATTAAAAAAAAAAAATGACAATTATCTTTAAATTAAATTGAAACGTTAATATCATTCTAATAAAAATACCATTAGAATTTCTTTTTTAGAGTTATAGAAATTGATTAAAAGTTTATTTGGAAGAAGGAACTTGCAATGATAACAAGGAAAATCATAAAAAGATAACCAATAAGTTGGGAAAGTTTTGATATTAAACCATAAAAACCAGTTGCAGTTAAGTCAGCTCTGACTCACGGCAACCCCATGTGTGTCAGAGTAGAACTTCGCTTCACAGCGTTTTAAATGGCTGATTTTTTTAGAAGTAAATGGCCAGGGCTTTCTTCTAAGGCACCTCTGGGTGAATTAGAACCTCTGACCTTTTGGTTAGCAGCTGAGCATGTTAACCATTTGCACTACCCAGGGACTCCTATTAAAACAGAAAGCCTCTGTAATTAAAGTGACATGATATTGGCGTATGAATAGACAGTAAAACCAATGAAAACAAAATAGAAATTCAGAAAGTGGCCCAATTCCTTATGAACATACAGTAAATGGTAAAGATGGTTTTTCAAATGAATAGTGAAAAGATGCTATTTTTAATATAGTGTTACGATAACAAGAAGATAAATAAATAAAAAGATAAAATAAGATTCATTTTTTAGGCTCTGCCCCAGTGTAAATTTCAAATAATTAAGATATTTAAATGTAAAACCAACAAAACAAAAACATGTATGTACTTAAAGAAAATGTGAATGGCTATCTCTGTTCTAATTAATTGTGGCTGTGGAACAGCCCAAGCACCACACGTTAGTGAACCCTTCAGATGATTCCAGCCTCCAGCCTTCAAGTGTTTCAGCTGAGGCTCCCTGCTTTGTGGAAGAGACACACATTGTTCCCACTATAAACCCCTGACCCACAGAATGGGACAAAACAAATTTCTAATTAAAACATTACAATAAATTTAGATGAGTGCTTCATTAACATAAGATAAATGCACACGAGTAGCTGTGTGTATATACAGTTATCATTTTCCTCCAGGAATGATAGGATTGTACTTCCTGGCCTTGTGTTTAATTCTGAACACTGAGTAGCAAATTGAGCATTGAATTGCTGGTATCCGCTCTCTTTTTGACTCCAGCACTGTGTTGAGACTGGCCCTTTCATCAGCCTCCGTCTCTAAGAGACTGCAGTGACCAAAGGCCTACTACCAACCCAAAATGCACATGTACCATGAGCTAAAGTAAGCCTTTGTTAATTTAAGTCATTAACATTTAGGAGTTATTTGTATTATGATAATATGACATACATTCCCTAATTGACTCATGGAGGCAGTGGACAATGCAATTTGTTCAGAGAAAACAAATATTTAATTTTAAATTGAATATAATGTGACTAAGAATTTGGATAAGAAGTTTAGGTGAGCATTCTTAAAACAGACGAGAAAAAAATCTGATAATAGTCCTAAAACCCTCTTTGTATAAGCAAGGAGTTGTGTAAGTAGTGGAGGTAGACTGAGAAAGGGGATGGGGATATGGGTGTAATATATAGATACATATATACTTATATATACATATATACTATATATACACATGAGGAACCCTGGTGGCACAGGGGTTTAAGCACTCAGATGCTAACCGAAAGGTAGGCCATTTGAACCAACCAGCTGCTCCGAGGAAGAAAGATGTGGCAGTCTGCTTCCGAAAAGATTACAGCCTTGGAAACCCTATGGGGCAGTTCTACTCTGTCCTATAGGGTCTCTATGAGTCGGAATCTACTCAATGGCAATGAGTTTGGTTTTTGGTTAGGTTTATATATACACAAACACACATACACTTAAAATTGTTTTTATTTTATACAAATTATAGAGAAACAGGTTTTAAATACATTTTTCACATTAAATTTTATATAATACGCTATATATAATTATGTTGTTGTTAGTTGAAGTTGAGTTGATTCCAACCCATTGTGTCCCCATGTGTGCAGAATAGAACTGCTCCATAGAGTTTTCAAGATTATGACCTTTCAAAAGTGAATCGCCAGGCCTGTCTTGAGAGTCACTTCTAGGTGGGTCTAAACTGCTGACCTTTTGGCTGATAGTCGAGCACTTAAACCATTTGCACTATGCAGGGGCACACATATATAATCATGTACTTATGAAATTATAGATAAAAATCAACTTAATTATAATTGTTAAGAATGGAAAGGTAAAATTTAAATAAATAGAGAATGGTCTGCAACCTACCAAATGTAGGAAAGGTGGAAAGAAAAAAAAAAATGAAGCATATATATCAAATAAAAAAGGATAGGAAAAATCTGGTATATCAGTTATCATAAAAATTATAAGGGGGCTTAAAAAAATAAAAATAATAACAATTAAAAAATAAATCAAAAGAATTCAGGAACTATTGAAAATAAAATTATAATTTAAAAAATTAGTAGAAAGAGAAAATAAAATTTAACATTATAATTTAAAAAAATCAGTAGAAAGAGGAAATAAAATTTAAGATGATTCAAATAAATGAAATTATTCAAGGCAATGCTAACTAGAAATAAAGAGTAGAATCAAATACATAAAATAAATGTGAAAAAGGATTTAGCCACGAACACTAGTCCATGGGGAAAAATATGAAAACCTAGAAAAAATTTTAATTTCTTTCAAAATATAAAACTAATTTAAAAAATACAAAAAAAAAAAAAAAAGACCCCAAAAAACCAAACCCACTGGCTTCAAGTCAATTGTGACTCAGCGATCCTATAGGACAGAGCAGAGCTGCCCCATACGGTTTCCAAGGAGCGCTTGATGGATTTGAACTGCTGACCTTTTGGTTAGCAGCCAAACTTTTAATCACTATGCCACCAGCGTTTCCTACACTACCAGGGTTTCCAAATTAAAAAAAAGAAAACTTAAAAATGGCATGCTTTTTCTCCTGAATTTTATAAAATCTTTAAAACGCACATAATACCTATTTCATTTAAATTCATGTAGAATATAGAAAATAGACAAAAACAATTGCCAAAATTCTTTTTGTAATAGCGTGATAAATAAAAAAGATGATGAAATAGGCATGCGTTGCTTAATGTCCGTGATATATTCTGTGAAATAGAACGTTATGCCATTTGAATGTTGTGTGAACATCATACTGAACACTGCGTGAATGTTGTGCGAACAAGCATTCCCTGTAAAATCTGTAATTATGAACCAACCCCATAAAACCTATTGTAATAAAATCTGACAGGAGCCTGGAAACCCCGGTGGTGTAGTTGTTAAGAGCATTGGCTGCTAACCAAAAGGTCAGCAACTCGAATCCACTAGGCGCTCCTTGGAAACCCTACGGGGCAGTTTTAC
The DNA here is from genome assembly GCF_000243295.1 of Trichechus manatus latirostris. Lineage (NCBI taxonomy): Eukaryota > Metazoa > Chordata > Mammalia > Sirenia > Trichechidae > Trichechus > Trichechus manatus. Next base: position 10,590,627 of record NW_004443953.1, read on the forward strand.
TCTGTCCTATCGGGTCGCTATGAGTCGGGTAAGAATCAGCAACCTGGGAACGGGCTTGGTTTTCTCTTTCTTTTTTTTGGTATAGAAACCTGCTGGATAAAGCTCCAGAGTTGTATCCAGTGGATCTAGGAGGCCGGCCTTGCCTAGTGTGAGGCTGCCTACTGGGCAGGGGCAACACTGGCAGCTGGATGGGACTTTACCAATATCCGGGCGCAGGGTGGGGGCACACTGCAGACAGGTGGCCAAGGGACCAGGAAGAGAGCAGGGAGTGAGAGTGCAGGTGCCAGAGCACTGCTGGTGATGGTGGCCCTGGCAGTTGCCACCCTGCTGGTGCAGGGGCTTCGTGATCATGTGCAGCCACTGCCACCAGGAGCCAAGAGCTTACTTTCGCCCCAGGCCTCACCAGCAACCCTGCCAGAGCCCACAGCAGGAGCTGAGGAGCCATGGCAGGAGTTGCCCTGCTCCGGAAGTGAATGTTTGCATGGCTGCTGGGCGGGTGAATGAAGCCAGGAAGAGAAGGAGAGGAGGAGGTGGAAGAGGAGGCACTGGGGCGATGGTATGTGCCGTGAAGCCCTGTTGCTCTTTCACTTTGGGGGTTTAGGGTCTTTAAAAATCATTAGGGAAAAATAATAAACAGAAGGATAACTGTTTTCCTTTAAAAAAAAAACCTTAGGGGACCATGGAGGTATTTGTTGTCAGAAGTTGCCTGAACTGACATTTTGCGGCACATGACTGTAGTAAGACCAACCAACCAGAGAAACAAACACTGTATTAATATTCCTTTGTGAAAGAGTCAAAACATAATAATAATAAAAAAGTACTCCTGATTTATGGGTACAACAGTGTTGTTGTTAGGTGCTGTCAAGTAGGTTCCAACGACCCTACGTACAGCAGAACAAAACACTGCCCAGTCCAGCTCCATCCTCACAATTGTTGTTATGCTTGAGCCCATGGTTGCAGCCACTGTGTCAATCCATCTTGGTGAGGGTCTTCCTCTTTTTCGCTGGCCCTCTACTTTACTGAGCATGATGTCCTTCTCCAGGGACTGATCCTTCCTGATAACATGTCCAAAGTATGTGAAATGTAGTCTTGCCATCCTTGCTTCTAAGGAGCATTCTGGTTGTATATACAATGTTAAGTATATATTAAACCCAGTAATATATCAAGATTTTTAACACAATGAGCAAATTTTGTTTCAGGAATGCAAAAATAGTACACTGTTTGAAATCTATAAACATACTGCACCATGTCAATAAATTAAACAGGAATTAGATAATTATTTTATAATTAATAGATACCAAAAGGCATTAACGTTAACAGCAAGCCTAAATTTAAATAGAGAATAAATAAAAGCAATTTAAATGTTATGGAGAATTAACCCCACACTCAAAAAAAAAGCAAATATCATACCAGATAAAATAAATATGGAGTTATCCTATATTCTGACAGGTTATCTATCTGGTTGGGGGCATATGGAATTCAGGGAAAACAAACAAATAATTTTTGACCTTTAAAATAATATTGTGGAACTTCATAAAACCAAGCATTCTTAAAATGAAAGTAAATTGATGAAGTTAGTAGATCTTTATATATTAAATTGGGACTTTAGTGAGGTATAAAGAGTGTAAATATCATATGAGCATTGAAATCATAGAATGATTGTAAAAAACAAACAAGGTGCCACTGAGTTAATTCTGACACATATGTGTCAGAGTACAACTGCACTCCATAGGGTTTTCAATGGCTATGATCTTTCAGAAGTAGATTGCCAAGCCTTTCTTCTGAGGCACCTCTGGGTGGCTTCAAGCAGCTGACCTTTAAGGTTAGTAGCCAAGCACTTAACTGTTTCCACCTCCCAGGGACTCCTAGAATGATTATAGAGCCATGTATATAATTTGTACTTATTTTATATACCTATATATTTCACAATTGTATCCATGAACTATAATTACATATTTATATATATGTATATATATACATACTTTTTTTTTAACAGTTCCATTTGCTACAGCACAGCTGTCCCCAAAATATGCTTCATGAAATAATCATAGCTTATATGTATTCAGAAACTGGGCCATCCTTTGTTATCCTGTGACACTATGACATAAGTAAATATTATCATCCCCACTTTGTTTATAATTGGAACTTGGATATGTTAAATATTTGTCCCAAATTAGAGCTACAAAATGATAGAGCTGGAGTTTGAACTTGGCAGTGTGCACCCTGGAGTCTGTGCATGCTAATCGATTATACTCAACTTCATATCTATTGATAAAGGTTTAGATTAAAAAGTGTCTGTGGTAAACTTGGTTTGGGATAGAGTTAAATAACATTAATTCCCTTATTGCCGGAATTTTCAATGTCTTTTATACATTGTGAATATGTAAGAAGTATAAATTTAAATAAAGATAAGAAGGATATGATATACAGACCTGCCCAAACTTACTGACCACAGAGTTCTTTTCTTTCCCAAAAACATGTTTGTTATTAGTATTTCAAGGAATTCGTTTGTGAACTGCTACTGAAATAGCACATATAAAACCATTATCACTAGACGGCATTTATTCGAGATCAACAGATAAAACAGTTTCTAAACACTTTTAAATGATATAGTTTGATCTATTATTTGTGCATATACAAGTTGGGTAGCTCTAGGAAAAATATACAACAAAAGCAAAGTCCATGTTCTGTACCTTCTTTCTCACTCCTGATGGTGCTCCCACTTACATCCCATTGATTCCTTATTTATGCTGACTTTTGGGAAAACCACCTATATTCCAGATTAGAGTTTTTCAAACTTTATTGTACATAAAAATCACCTCAGGGGATCTGTTTAAAATTCAGATTTTCATTTGCTAAAGCTGAGATGGAACACAGGATTATGCATTGCTAACAAACTTTTAGGTGATTTGCTGGTTTTTGAGCTACTGCTGCTAATTTTTGAGCTACACTTCTAGTAACAGTGCTCTAAGGCATTTTCTCTCCTAAGTGGTGTTTGGCGAAAAGGTTTCTAGAGTCATCAAAGTCTGCCCCAACTAAATTCTGATACCATATAGTTGTTATATTGAAAAAGATAAAAGCTAAAATATTTCATAATATGGTAAAAATATGATAATAACAAAGTGCTTTTTCCTTCCTCTAAATATTTGTACTTTAACAAAATAGTAGATAAACATATTTTAAGAAGAGATATCTTAAGTGGAAACTTTGCTTCCTTTTTGAGATAAATTGTATTTCTTTTGTGGTGTCCTAAAATAATAATGTTGAGATATTTAAAGGGAGATGATCATGTAGGACTAACTTAAAAGGGAATTTGGTGAGATCGGTTCACTCAGAATTTGTGGGTGCATTTTTGCTAAGACTTAATTATGTCCAAGGGTCTGCAGGATTGTCCGTTGAAATATATTATGTGTTTCACTGTAATGCAGAATGTAGCACAGAGGTAAAGACTCATAAAGAAAATTAAAAATCATGTATTTATGCATTTTTGAAAACTGAGTTATGTTTTCTGGAAAATGTGTGAGACAGAGAGAGAGAGATCATCATTAAATATTTTATCCACAGATTAGCCCAGGTTTAAGATATTGCCTATTCAATTTCTTTATCTGTAAAATGAGGATAGTATAATCATCTAATATAATTTTGCTAGGAAAAATTGAATGAATATAAAATATTCAGTGTAGTGTTAGAATAAAATAAGTAATTAAATTCACCACCAGTCTGTCAGTTTGTTGTACTGTGCTGGCTTGTGTGTTGCTGTGATCCTGGAAGTTATGCACCTGTATTTCAAATACCAGCAGGGCCACTCCTGTTGGCCATGTTTCAGAGGAGTTTGTGGACTAAGACAGAGTAGGAAGAAAGAACTGGTGGTCTACTTTTGAAAATTAGTCAGTGAAAATCCTATTGGTCACAATAGAATATTATCCAATATATTGTGGAAGAAGAGCCCTGTAAGTTGGAAGGTACTCAGAACATTTAGTGGCCACAACAATGGGCTCTAGAATACCAGGAATTGTAAAGATGTCACAGGACCAGGCAATCTTTTGTTCTATTATACTTGGGGTCTCCATGAGTCAGAGATGAATCCATAACAACTGACAACAGCAATGAGTAATTAACTAGAACACAAGTCCCTGGATGTTGCAAACGATTAAACACTTGACTACTAACCAAATCGTTCCAGTTCAAATCCACAGACGCCTTGGAAGAAAAGCTTGGTGATGTACACCTGAAAGATCATAGCTAATGGAATACAGTTCTACTCTGAAACATTTGAGTTTGCCATGAGTCAGAATTGACTCTTCAGCAACAAGTTTCACAATATTATTTTTTAATTCTCTCGGTTCTTATTCTAAAAACTTCCTGTCAGAACAATCTTAAATTATTGGTTTTCTATAATTCCTATTTGGTCTTATAAAGAGAAGAAGAGAGAAATGGCTTGAAGCCTAAGACATGCTTTGAAAAATGGGCTTCTAATTTTGCATAGAGGGGGTTATAGTTTTTCATGTAGGTAGAAAAGGGCCTATGCTTAAGTTTTAAAGGGAAATGACTTTGATTTCTTCAGCATGATTCTTAAGGAATCTGGCAAATTAGTATTCCCATACTCAAAAACAAACCATATAATAAAACTAAGCAAGTGACAGTTTGTCACTGTTTCCTATAAATCTACTATGCCCCTTTTTCCTCATCCCTTTGTCAACACATCATCACAAATTAAGGTGTTTAAAATCATTCTGAAGTGGTGAGACTAAGTATGGGAAAACGGAAATCATAATATAAATTTAAAATATATTAAGTTTATTTCTATTAACTCCTTTCCAATAATAAAGATGAAATAATATTGGCATAGATCGTTTATTTAGTTCATTTGTATTACTAAACTGAATGGAAAATGGACTAAGTACAATTAAAAAAGTAAGAAACATTAAAAATCCTAGTGCATGTCAAATGAGAGAATTAATGAAATAGAATAAAAATGATATAAATATCTCTCTATTAGAATAAACTTAAAGGAGCCTCCTGAAAGCAATCCTCTATGTAATGGCATATTTCTGGTTTACATGGAAAAGATAAAACTGCAGTATTATTTTCTTAGCAAGACTCTCTGTAATTTATTAGATCCCAAGATACTTATCTTACTGAATTTTGAATATAATGTTGGTGCTTTAAACAGTATTGTTAATTAATGTAAGTAGGCTTCATTATTTTGTGAAATCACACATTGTACTCCTAAATATTAATCTCTAACGAATTTATTTGCAAATGAGCATTTGCGATGAAAAGGAATTAACCATTATTACATAGCTGGAACAGTTGCAGATTTTAAAATTGGCGAGCTGAAAGCATTTAACTTAGACAGTCTTACCTGCAATATAACAATATAATATGATATGATATAATATACAACATGTAACTGTATTTGTCATACTGTGGTGGCTCGCGTGATGCTGTGATACTAGAAGATTTGCCACCGGGGTCACCATTGGTCAACAGGTTTCAGCGGGGTACCCAGACTAAGACAGACTAGGAAGAAGGACCTGGCAGTCTACTTCTGAAAAAATTGTCCATTGAAAACCTTATGAATAGCAGTGGAACATTGATGTAGTGCCTGAAAATGAGCACCTCAGATTTGAAGGCACTCAAAAGACCACTGGGGAAGTGCTGCTTCCTCAAGGTAGAGTTGACTTTAATGGCATGGATAGAGTCAAGCTTTCGGGACCTTTGTCTGCTGATGTGGCAGGACTTAAAATGAGAAGAAATAGCTGCAAACATACATTAATAACTGGAACATGGAATGTACAAAGTATGAATCTAAGAAAATTAGAAATCATCAAAAATGAAATGGAATGCATAAACATTGAATACTAGGCATTAGTGAGCTGAAATGGACTGGTATTGGACATTTTGAATCAGACAATCATATGGTCTACTGTGCCGGAAATGACAACTTAAAGGGAAATCTTCTTCCATTTGTCAAAAAGAACATTTTGAGATTTATCCTGAAGTTCAACACTGTAGGTGATAGGGTAATATCCAGATGCCTACAAGGAAGATCAGTTAATCTGTTATTCAAATTTATGCACCAACCTCTAAGGCCAAAGTTGAAGAAATTGAAGATTTTTACCAACTTCTGCAATCTGAAATCGATTGAACATGCAATCAGGATGCATTGGTAATTACTGGTGATTGGAACATGAAAGATAGAAACAAAGAAGAAGGAATAGTAGTTGGAAAATATGACCTTGCTGATAGAAATGACGCTGGATCACATGATATAATTTTGCAAGACCAACGACTTATTCATTGCAAATACCTTTCTTCAACAACATAAATGGAGACTATACACGTGGACCTTGCCAGATGGGATACACAGGAAGCAAATAGACTACATCTGTGGAAAGACACAATGGGAAGGCTCAATATCATCAGCTGGAACAAGGCCAGGGGCTGACTGTGGAACAGACCATTAAGTGCTCATATCCAAATTCAAGTAGAAGCTGAAGAAAATTACAGCAAGTTCACTAGAGACAAAACATGACCTTAAATATATCCTACCTGAATTTAGAGACCATCTCAGGAATAGATTTGACACATTGAACACTAATGACTGAATACTAGAGAGTTGTGGAATGACATCAAGGACATTGACATGAAGAAAGCAAGAGGTCATTAAAAAGACAGGAAAAAAAGAAAAGACCAAAATGGATGTCAGAAAAAACTCTGAAAGTTACTCTCAAATGTAGAGTAGCTAAAGTGAACGGAAGAAATGATGAAGTGAACAGAACAGAATATTTCAAAGGTGGGCTCAAGAAGACAAAGTAAAGTATTATAATGAAATGTGCAAAGACCTGGAATTAGAAAACCAAAAAGGTAGAACATGCTTCTCATTTCTCGAGCTGGAAAAACTAAAGAAAACTTTCAGGCCTCGAGCTGCAATATTGAAGGATTCATTGAGGTAAATATTGAACAACACAGGAAGCATCAGAATAAGAAAGAAGGAATACACAGTCACTATACCAAAAATAATTGGTCAATGTTCAACCATTTCAGGAGGGAGCATATGACCAAGAACCAATGGTACTGAAGGAAGAAGTCCAACCTGCCCTGAACGCATTGGTGAAAAAAAGGCTTCAGGAATTGATGGAATACCAACTGAGATATTTCAACAAATGAATGCAGCACTGGTGCTCACTCGTCTATGCTAAGAAATTTGGAAGACAGCTGCCTAGCCAACTGACTGGGAGAGATCCATATTTGTTCCCATTCCAGAGAAAGCTGATCTAACAGAATGCAGAAATTGTTGAACAATATCATTAAAATCACACGCAAGTAAAATTATGCTGAAAATCATTCAAAAGCAGTTGCAGTAGTATATCGATTCAGAAGAGGACATGGAATGAGGAATATCATTGCTGATATCAGATGGATCTTGGCTGAAAGCAGAGAATACCAGAAAGATGTTTACTTGTGTTTTACTGAGTATGGAAAGGCATTTGATTGTGTGGATCATAACAAATTATGGATAACATTTGGAAGAATGGGAATTCCAGAACACTTAATTGTGCTGAACTTGCACAGAGATGAAGAAGTAGTCTTTCATCAGGGTTGTATCCTTTCACCATACTTATCCAATCTGTATGCTGGGCACATAATCTGAGAAGTTGGACTATATGAAGAAAAAAGGGGCATCAGGATTGGAAGGAGACTCATTAACAACTTGCAATATGCAGATGACACAACCTTGCTTGCTGAAAGTGAAGAGGACTTGAAGCACTTACTGATGAAGATCAAAGACTACAGCCTTCAGTATGGGTTGCATCTTAAAGAAAATAAATATCCCCACAATTGGACCGATAAACATCATGATAAAGGGAGCAAATACTGAAATTGTCAAAGACTTCATTTTACTTGAATCCACAATTAACGCCCAAGGAAGCAGAAGTCAAGAAATCAAATGACATATTACATTAGGCAAATCTGCTGCAAAAGACCTCCTTAAAGTGTTAAAAAGCAAAGATGTCATTTTGAGAACTAGGGTGTTCCTGATCCAAGCTATGATATTTTCAATTGCCTCATATGCATGTGAAAGGGGGACAATGAATAAGGAAGACCAAAGAAGAATTGGTGCCTTTGAATTATCATGTTGGTGAAGAACATTGAATATACCATGGACTGACTGCCAGAAGAATGAACAAATCTGTCTTGAAAAAAGTACAGCTGGAATGTGCCTTGGAAGAGAGGATGGAGACACTTTGTTTCACCTACTTTAGACCTGTTATAAGGAAGGATTAGTCCCTGGAGAAGGACATCACGCTTGGTAAAGTAGAGGGCCAGTGAAAAACAGGAAGATCCTCAGTGAGATGGATTGACCCAGTGGCTGCAACGATGGACTCAAGCATAGTAATGATTGTGAAGATGACATGTGACTGGACAGTGTTTCCTTCTGTTGTACATAGGGTCCCTATGGGCTGTAACTGACTCAATGGCACGTAACAACAATATAATAAATATAATATAATAAAATAAAATAAATCATTTCTGTCACCAAGGCCATGTTTTACAACTACTTTTCCTTCTTCTTTGTTTCCAACTTTCACATTCCAATTGCCAGTAATGAACAATGCATCTTGATTGTGTGTTTGATCAATTTCAAATTGTAGAAGTTAGTAAAAATCTCAATTTCCTCATCTTTGGCCTTAGTGGTTAGTGCATAAATTTGAATAATAGTTGTATTAACTGGTCTTCCTTGTAGGCATATGGATATTATCCTATCACTGACAGTGTTGTACTTCAGGATAGATCTTGAAATGCTCTTTTTGATGATGAATGCAACGTCATTTCTCTTTATCATTCATGGCATAGTAGACCATATGATTGATTCATAATGACCAATACCAGTCCATTTCATCTCAGTAATGCCTAGATATCAATCTTTATGTGTTCCATTTCATTTATGATGACTTACAATTTTCCTAGATTCATACTTTGTACATTTCATGTTCCAATTATTGCCGAATATTTTCAGCTATATCTTCTCATTTTGAGTCGTATCACATTCGCAAATGAAGATCTGGAAAGCTTGACTCCTTTCATGTCATTAAGGTTGACTCTACTTTGAGGAGGCAGCTGTTCCCCATTGGTCTTTTGAGTGCCTTCCAACAGGAGGGGCTCATGTTTTGCCACTGTATCAGGCAATGTTCTGCTGTTATTCATAAGATTTTAACTGGTTAATTTTTTCAGAAGTAGAAAGCCAGGTTCTTCTTCCTAGTCTTTTTTAGTCTCGAAGCTCAGCTGAATCTTCCCCACCATAGGTGACCCTGCTGGTATTTGAAATACCAGTGGCATATCTTCCAGCATCACAGCAACATGCAAGCCACCACAGTATGACAAACTGACAGACATGTGGGGATGATATAATATAAAATTATAATATAATATGATTCAATAGATGATAATTTAATGTAATATGAGACACATTTGAGAAAGTGAATTTAGGAGACAGGAATGAACTGAAAGAGACAATCATGAGAACACCTGAGGGCAGAACCTTCCAGACAACACAAACCAAGAGTGAAGTCCCAAGGTGGGAGAGATCTTGGAGTATTTCAGTAACAGAAAGACAACATGTAAGAAGAGTGGCATAAGACAAGCTCTGGGAGGTTGGCAGGGGGCAGATCATGATGCGTCTTGTAGACCTTGGTATGTTATTTCATTCCAAATATAATAGAAATATATTGAAATGTTTGATTTGGGAAATGGCACATCTTATTTGCATTTTAAAAAGCTTATTTTGACTGCTTTGTAGAGAATGGCCTGTGTGAATGGCAAGAGTGGAAGCAGGGAGGCCAGAATGAGTCTATAAGAATTCCAGGTGAACCATTGCAATAATTTGGGCTTGGGAGAGAAAGAGAAGGAATGCTTTAAGGATTTACCTTGATTTTATCAAATAAAGAGTTCAAGTGTATGACATGTATATAAAGTGTAAAAATGGGAGATAAGCAAAGATTATATTATGAAGGACCTTGTTAGACATGTTAGGAAATTTGGATTTTTCTATAGGAATCTATGGAGCTGTTGAAGGATTTATAAACAGGAGTATAAGGTAATGAGATTTGGGTTGCAGAAAGAAAATGTGGGTGGAACTATAGATAATGTAGGAAGTGACTTAGATTCCAATCAAAGGGAAAAAAGATAACATACATTGGCAGTAGTGCAAGTGAAATAGGCTGGTGACCTTAAATCAGGATAATAACAATGAGATGGAGATAAGCAAATGAATTCTAGTGACAGGAAGGTCCAGGGACGTTCCTTTAAGTTTATTCTACTATCAAAAAACCAAACCAAACCTGTTACTGTTTAGCGGATTCTGACCCATAGTGACCCTACAGGACAGAGTAGAACTGTCCCATAGGGTTTCCAAGGAGTGGCTGGTGGATTCGAACTGCCAGCCTTTTGGTTAGCAGCCGAATGCTTAACCACCGCGCCACCAGGGCTCCCGCTCTAGTATAGTCTAAGCTAAATAAATCATCTTATTTTCAGTTATTACTTGATCTGAAATGATTTCAGATATTAATATTACTAATCGGAACATGTTGGTCCTTCAGGAATAGTTTTCATGTATTTTGGATGATGAAATTTTTTATATAGAAAAAAGGCCTGCTATACCTACAGGCTCCTGGTGAGGCTGTGAGAGTGAGTCCCGAGTGCACATGGTGGATGTAAAAACTGTAGTCTTTTGTATTTCTCTGTGCTCCTAGAGGCTCTTTTTTATGTACTTAGAGGATCTTCTTATTAATTCCCTTTTCTGAGTACTCAAAACCTAAAGGGCTATGGAACCAACTGACTCTAGTAAATGACCAGGGTGCTGCAAGAGTACTGGGTGATTTGACCAGTACTGTTTACCATCTCAATATTTCCGAAAGGATTTAATTAAAGGATTGGTGTAGTTGTCATGCTTATTCATTAAAAAAATGTATTTCTGGAGGCATCTTGGAATATTTCAAAGGGTATCAGACTTGGAGACAGACAGCCTCAATTCAAGCCCCTGTCCAAGCACATACTAGCAGTGTGACCCTGGACAAAACCTTGACTTCCAGAGACCTCAGGCTCCTTACCTGGAAAAAGATAGGTGATATCTGACTTATCTACTTCAGAGGGATTGTTGTGGTATCTATATCTATATCTATATATATACATATATATACACATATCTTGCAAGACAAAGGACATTTAACCCACCAAAGTACTGTGCAAATTGGAAGAATTATTATGGTGCCTGAATGCTGAATTGTCACATATGGCATTTAGAAAGGAGGAAAGAATCCCTTGTTTATGGTGTTTCCTTTTCACCCAGAGATATAGATAGAGAGATACAGAGATAGGTATATAAATAGATTAAAAACAACAATTCCAACTCATAGCTATCCTATAGGACAGAGAAGAACTGCCCCATAGGGTTTCCAAGGAGCAGCTGGTGGATTCGAACTGCTGACCTTTTGATTAGCAGCCGAGCTATTAACCACTGCACCACCATATTTTTGTATTATGCTCACTCCATTTCATTAATTCTCTCTTTCCATTGGCATGCACTAGAATTTGTAATGTTTACTACCTTTTTAATCAAGAGGAATTAATGATTTAGTAGATGTGAAAAACTGAGAATGATAAGAATAACACTCAGTATTTTAGCTTAGATAACACGATGGATGATGCTAATATTCACAGAACTATAAAATAAGAGAAGGGAAACAAGCTTGGGAATGGAAAATAAAGAATTCAATCTGAGGTCTTTGTGGGATGTTAAAGTGAAGATATCTGGTAGCCAGTTAGTTATAAATTAGCTCACAGATTTAACTATAGATTTGCAAGTAACATTAGCTTAGAGATAGCAAAGAAATTCATGAGTGTGGACAGACTTTATTGTTATCTTTAGAAAACATCTGGAGAATAAAATTTTGAGTATAGAGCAGAGAAGTGGGATAAAAAATAGCACAGGCTTTGCCTTGAAGCCTAACGGGCCTCACGCCATGGACATCCCAAGAGCCCTAATGTCAAAATCCCGCCACAACACCATCTTCTTGATCTGAAGGAGGGCACATTGTCTGTGTGGTCTATCCCAGAGAGAGCAGATCTAGGTAACAGGACCATGCATCTTATGAAAGTAGGATCAGGCCATTTGGGTAGGGAGAACACAAATCAAGAGCCTGAAGCATCGTTCAGAAAAGGAATGGCACAATCTCCTATTTGACATTTTTATTTGGTGCCATGGATTTCTTGCCATGTGGAGAGAAGTATTGCCAGAGATGAGCCACAGTACAGCCTCTGAAAAATTAGCACCAGGTCAACTATCATGTTCTCTGGAGTCTAAGGGCACTACTGTAAATGGGAGATATGCAAAAATAGAGAGGATAAAAATAAACCAGAAAAAAGGATTATTTAGAGAAGTTATAGCAGAGAAAATCTAACACTTGTGATAAGGTCCACAGGACAAAGAGTGGTATTATTTGAAATAGCTTACATTATGGAAAGGGCAGTTTGTTTGGAAAACAGAATTATTAAAGAAGATGAGGCTAGAATATTCAGGGACAATATATTGAACAGTTTTGTGTAACAGATTAAAAAATTGAATGTTATACTAAAGACAATGAGAAACATTGATTTTTTCTTTTAATTGTACATGAGCAAATGCAGTTTAAAAAGCTAATTGAGGTAACAGGATGGAGAATGGAAAGTACACAATGGTAGATTTAAGAATTTCTAAAAATATTTGATTTATTCTATTTGAGTAAATCTGATTAGATCAGTCTGATTTATCCTGTAAAGGATGAACAAGTGAGTGTGTTCAGTTTAGTGTTTTTGTTGTTGAAGTTTCAATAACATTAGATAGATAATACGGACTTCAAGACAACATGGACCTATAGGCAGAAGCACCACGCTGTCCCTCCACAGCAAAGATCTGAAAAACAAAGCCAAAAAGAGAAAAAGGAAATCCTGAAACCCTAAACATCAAATGAAGAGATAAAGAACTCAGCCAAGCACCAAATGGAAAAAGAAACCGACAGAAAACAGAGAGCAAAGAGGGATATATGCAGAGGTCCCCATCAGCTAATGCAGCATGGATCTGCCATCTAGGACTCTTATTAGAGATCAGTGAACAGAGGGCACGAGAAAGCAGCTTCACAGGGCTTCCAGCAGGAGACAGAACAACTGGTAACCAGTGATATATGCTTTCCCACCCCCCACCCTTCTTCACCCCCACACGGCCTGCTCTGCTTCCTGTTGCAAGTCTCCTGCCATGAAGCACCACCTTCACTCGGGTGTCACTTGGCTTCCACCTGTCCGCACTGGCCAGCTCCATAAGTGTCATTTGTTGGCTGCTGGTACTGCTTTTTTCTACTTCTTTAGATTTCTTCCTTACTTCTCACCACTTCCTGCTCCTTTCTTTCAAATACCTGGCTCCATGCACCATGTTTGCTTCTTCCT
>NW_004443953.1:10604444-10607078 GCF_000243295.1 Trichechus manatus latirostris
TTTTCTTTTCCCTCTTTTTCCCATTTTGTCTTTTTTCATTACTCAGTTTCTCATCTCTCTATACTTTCCTTCTCTTCCTGTCCCCTGAATACCTGGTGCAGGGTGACACCTCTATGCCTTCTAGCCAGGCTGTGCTTCACGGCCTGGAAGTAACTTCCCCAGACCTCACAGCTGCACTGGAGGGATCCCTGGGAGCTTTTCTTTTCTTCTTTCTTTCTAATTTTTATTTATCCATTTTTTATTTTCTTTTTTTTCTTCTTCTCCTTTTTGTTTTTCTCCATTTCTTAGTCTCTCATTTCTCTACTTCAATGGCAAGCTCCCCTAGCACTCTTTTTTGTTTGTATGTTTTTGGCTCCCATTTCTCTCTCTTCTCTCCCATACCCATCTTAGCTCCACGTCACAATCTTCCCCCTCCGTCTTGCTTACCTGTACTGTACCCTAAACATCACACCACCAAGCAGCTCAGGCACTGCCTACCGGAACCTCCCCTGCACTGATTACTGGCCCTCCCTGGCGTCTGTAGTAAGTGCCACAAACAACCCATCCCAGCAACTCTTCTTCAGCTAGACCTGCCCAACTCTACCATATCTGAGTGACTGACCCTGCCAATTGGAGAAGGAGGCCAAAAGTATTGTGTCCAAAGATGAGCAAACAACAAAAAACACACAGCCTGTCTGCTCAGACATAGCCATATAAAACAAAAAAGCAGGACCAAGCAAACAAATCTACAATCAATAAACTAGGAAGATAACTGCCCAGTGTCCAGACGACAGCAGACAATATGAAAACATTTACAAAAACAGGACAGGATAGTTCCAGTAATCATCCAAAATAAAACACCAGATGACTTTCCAGTAGAAGAAAAGGCACTAGAACTACCTGATAGGGAATTCAAATCTCTAATATTCAGAGCTATCCAAGAGTTGAAGTAAAAACTAACAAAAATGAGGAAAACATAAACAAATTCATGGAAAATACAGACAAAAAAAAAAATAGAAGAATTTAGGAAAATAATGCAGGAACAAAATGCCAAAATAAATTCACAATTAGAAATCATACAAAAACAACAATTAGAAATCTAAAAGATAAACAACAAAATTTCAAAAATGGAGAGTGTTATAGAAGGGCTGAGGAGCAGGTTTGAAATAGTGGATGACAGGACCAGCGAAACTGAAATTGGATACAACTCTGTTGAAAAAATCAGAAAAAAGAATGAAGAAAAATGAAGAGACCCAGAGAATTATGTGGGATAAAAACAAAAGCAAAAATCTGCAAGTGATCAGAGTTCCAGAACAGGGGGAGAAAACAGAAAACACAGAGAGGAACATTGAAGAGCTGCTGACAGAAAACTTCCCCAATATCATGAAAATGAAAAGCTGGCCATCCAAGAAGCTCAACAAACCCCATATAGGATACACCCCTAAAACAAAATTCACGAAGGCATGTCATAATCACATTCGCCGAAACCAAAGACAAACAAAAAATCCCAAGAGCAGCTCAAGAAAAACAAAAAGTCACATACAGAGGAGAAACAATAAGACTAAGCTCAGATTATTTGGCAGAAACCATTCAGGCAAGAAGGCAATGGGATGACATGTATAAAGCCTTGAAACAAAACAATTGCCAGCCAAAAATAATGTATCCTGCAAAACTCTCATTCAAATTTGATGGTGAAATTAGGTCATTTCCAGAAAAACAAAAATTAAGGGACTATGCAAAAACCAAAGCCAACTTACAAGAATTATTAAAGGGAGTCCTTTGATCTGAGAACAAACAACATCAGCTCACAGGCAGAATCTAGGATGCAGGATCATACCAGACAGATACTAATCTAGGAAATGAACTCTCAAGGACTATCCAAAACCAAAAGAAATACAACAGGGAATCAGAGCAATTAATCTATTAATGACAAGAACATCAGAACAATAAAAGAGGGAATAAGTGGTGTAGGTATAGAACCTTCTAATGGAGAGCAAGACAAGGCGATACCAAGTAATAATAGACTGCTTCAAACTTAGAAAGATAAAGGTAAATTTCAAGTAACCACAAAGAAAGTTAACAAACCTACTTATCAAAATAAAGAGGAAAAACAAAAAGTCTCAGTAAAAACAAAACCTACAAAAACAAAAGAAATGAAAAAAAAAAATCCACAAACAAAAGGAACTCAGCACAGGAGAGTACAAGGAACAAAGAAAAAGCACCCCCCAAAAAAGCAAAAAGCACTACAAAATGACAGCAATAAACTCACACCTATCAATAATTACACTGAATGTAAATGGCCCCAATGCACCCATAAAGAGACCGAGAGTGACAGCATGGATAAAATAACAGGAACCATCAATATGCTGTCTACAAGAGACATACCCTAGAAACAAAGATGTGAATTTATTAAAAATCAACGGTTGGAAAAAAAGTACATCTACCTAACAACTACAAAAAACAGCAGGCATGGCAATACTAATCGCAGATAAAATAGACTTTAAAACAAAATCCACCATAAAAAACAAAGACAGACGCTATATAATGATTAAAGGCACGATCCATCATGAAGACATAACCATAATAAACATTATGCACTGATTGACAGGGCTCCAAAATACATAAAACAAACTCTAACAGCACTGAAAAGAGAAA
>NW_004443953.1:10607184-10608480 GCF_000243295.1 Trichechus manatus latirostris
TGAGATAATACAAGATATCTTCTCTGACCACAACACCATCAAGGTAGAAATTAACAACAGAAAAAACAAGGAAAAAAAATCAATTACATGGAAACTGAATAACACCCTGCTTACAAACCACTGGGTAATAGAAGAAATCAGAGGTGGAATCAAAAAAATTCCTGGAATCAAACGAGAATCAAAACACGTCATACCAAATCCTCTGGGACACAGCAAAGGCAGTCCTCAGAGGACAATTTATAGCAATAGAAGCACACATCAAAAAAGAAGAAAGGGACAAAATCAAAAGATTAACTATACAACTCAATCAAATAGAAAGAGAACAGAAAAAAAAAGCCCACAGCCACCAGAACAAAGGAAATAATAAAGACCAGAGCAGAAATAAATAAAATAGAAGATAGAAAAACAATAGAAAGAATCAACAAAACCAAAAGTTGGTTCTTTGAAAGAATCAACAAAATTGATAAAACACTGGCCACACTGACAAAAGAAAAACAGGAGAGGACACAAATAAACGAAATAAGAAATGAAATGGGGGACATTACAACAGACCCAACTGAAATAAAAATGATCATAACAGAGTATAATGAAAAAGTATACTCCAGCAAATTTTTTAAAACCTAGAAGAAATGGATAAATTTTTAGAAACACACCGACTACACAAACTATCACAAAGTGATGTTGAAAATCTGAACAGACCCATAACAAGAGAAGAGATTGAAAAGGTAATAAAAAAAACTCCCAACAAAAGAAAGCCCTGGCCCTGATAGCTTCACTGGAGAATTTTACCAAACATTCAAAGAGTTTGTACCAGTACTATACAATCTATTTCAGAACATAGAAAAGGAAGCAACACTTCTGAATTCATTCTATGAAGCCAGAATAACCCAGATACCAACCAGGCAAAGACACCCCCAAAAAAGAAAATTACAGACCAATATTTCTCATGAATATAGATCCAAAAATTCTCAACAAAATTCTAGCCAATAGAATTCAGCATCATATCAAAAAAATAATACACCATGACCAAGTAGGATTCATACCAGTTATGCAAGGTTGGTTCAACATTAGAAAATCAATCATAATAATTGAACAAATAAATAAAAGGAAAGAAAAGAATCACATGATCATCTCAATTGATGCAGAAAAGGCATTCAACCAAGTCCAAAACCCATTTCTAGTAAAAACTGTCAATAAAATAGGTATAGAAAGGAAATTTCTCAACATAATAAAGGGCATCTATGCAAAACCAACAGCCAACATTATTCTTAATGGAGAGAGGCTGAAAACATTCCC
>NW_004443953.1:10609446-10616004 GCF_000243295.1 Trichechus manatus latirostris
AAAAAGAGAACCTACAGACTGGGAAAAAATTTTTGGACAGTACAAGTCGGACAAAGGTCTAATCTCCATAATCTACAAGAAAATCCAACAGCTCTACAACAAAAAGACAAATAATCTTATTAAAAAATGGGCGAAGGAAATGGACAGACACTTCACCAAAGAAGACATTCAAGTGGCCAGCAGACACATGAGGAAATGCTCGTGATCACTAGCCATTAGAGAAATGCAAATTAAAACCACAATGAGATACCATCTCACCCTGGCATTACTGGCACAGATCAGAAACACTGGAAATAACAAATTTTGGAGAGGCTGTGGGGAGATCGGAACTCTTATGCACTGCTCGTGGGAATGCATAATGGTACAACGATTTTGGAAAATGATATGGACTTCCTTAGAAAGCTAGAAATAGAAATACCATACGATCCAGCAATTCCACTCCTAGGAATATATCCTAGAGAAATAAGAGCTGTCACAGTAATAGACATATGCACACCCATGTTCATTGCAGCATTGTTCACAATAGCAAAAAGATGGAAAAAACCTAGATGCTCACCAACAGATGAATGGATAAACAAACTGGTACATACACACAATGGAGTACTATGCAATGAGAAAGAACAACGATGAATATGTGAAGCATCTCATAAAATGGAAGAAACTGGAGGGCATTATGCTGAGGGAAATAAGTCAATCACAAAAGGACAAATATTGTATGAGACCTCTACTGCAGAAACTCATGAAAAAGTTTACACGCAAAAGGTAACAATCTTTGTTGGTTACAAGGGATGGGAGGGGTGGGGAAGGTAAATACTAAATAGACAATGGATAGGTGATAATTTTGGTGAAGGGTAAGACAGTACACAATACTGGAGAAGCTAGTACAACTTGTACAAAGAAAGGTCATGGAACCTCCATAGACACAGCCAAACTCCCTGTGGGACTGAATTGCTGGGTGGAGGGTTGTGGGGACCATGGTCTCCGGGAACATCTAGCTCAATTGGCATAACACAGTTTATAAAGACAATGTTCTACATTCTACCTTGGTGAGTAGCATCTGGGTCTTAAAAGCCTGTGAGCAGCCATCTAAGATACTCCACTGGTCTCACCCCTTCGGGAGCAAGGGAGAATGAAGAGAATAGGTTACAAGGAAAAGATGAGTCCAAAGGACTAATGGGCCACGGCTACCAAGGCCTCCACCAGACTGAGTCCAGTACAGCTAGATGGAGCCCAGCTACCACAACTGACTGCTCTGACCGGGATCACAACAGAGGGTCCTGGACAGAGCTGGAGAAGGACGTAGAACAAAATTCTAACACACACACAGAAAAAAGACCGGATTTACTGGCCTGACAGAGACTGGAGAAACCCTGGGAGTATAGCCCCTGGACACCCTTTTTGGTCAGTGGTGAAGTCACTCCTGAGGTTCACTGTTCAGCCGGGGATTGGACAGCCCCATAAAACAAAACGGGACAAATGAGGCACAGGAGTACAGGGATAAGGACTGGAACGCAGGAGGGGACAGGAAAGCTAGTGATAGGGAATCCAAGACTGAGAAAGGACAGTATTGACATGTCGTGGGGTTGTTAACCATTGTCATAAGGCAACATGTGTACTAACTGTTTGATCAGAAACTATTCTGTTCTGTAAACCTTCATCTAAAGTACAATTAAAAAAAAAAAAAAAAGAATTATCTATGTGAGTTCAAACTGACAACAGTAACTCAAAAGTTTTGATGGGAAGCCTAGGGGGCAGCGAGTTGAAGAGAATGGTGATGGAATAATTTGGAAAAGGATAATGAGAATAGCAGCACAACTGGAAGACCATAATCAATGGCACTGAATTGTACATGTAGAAATTTTTGAAACTGTGTGTCTTTGGCTATGTATATTTTCACCAAAAAAGAAAAAAGGTCCTCCAAGGTTGAGAAGGGAGAGTGCTGACATGTCGTGGGGTTATTAACCAATGTTATAAAACAATATGTGTACTGACTGTGTAATGAGAAACTATTTGTTCTGTAAACCTTCACCTAAAGTACAATAAAAAAATTTTAAAAAAAAGATTGATCATACATGAGGATAGGCAGGTTCACGGATGAAGCCAATATTGACTTGTGATGTACTGAGTTTGAGGCATCTACTGGATGACAAAGTAGAAATGTCCAGTTACTAGTAGAACGTACAGCTCTAGATCTCAGGGAAGAAGTTTGAGTGGAGATTTTGTTTAATATATCAATTACACGTAAGTTACAGGTAAAATGTTGCTGTTGTTGTTTTATGCTGTTGAGTTGAGAGAATAGATTAAATACCAAAAAAACAAAAGACAAACCCATTGCCATCCAGTTGATCCCTACAAATTAGTAATTTCAACAGCTCTCAGTAGTAGAATTTAGGTTCCACTGTTTTAAGTTGAGAATTTGAGGTGAGCAAATAGACAGAGTTGGCTGTGTGATGTTAAGTCAAGAAAGCCTTGATCATGGTTCTATGTTTAAAAAAAATAATAAGAAGTTAGGAGGAAAGGACTTCAATTTCCAATTTATCTTATAAACTCTTCATTATTAAATTTTAAAGTATCTATTTATAGTTTATATTTCTCAACTCCTATTCACTCTTCAAAGATATTTAGATTTGATCTTGGTATTCTCTTGTTAAATAATCTTCACGACTCTTTACTTATCTACAACAGTATTTCGCAAGCATTGATCTTTGTTGTACCAGTTTTCTTCAATATTCTTTTAAAACCCATTGCCATCAAGTCGATTCCAACTCATAATAACCCTTATAGACAGAGTAGAGCTACCCTGGGGTTTCCAAGGAGCTGCTGGTGGATTGGAACTGCTGACCTTTTGGTTAGCAGCTGAGCTCTTAATCACTGTGCCACCAGGACTCCAAATATCACTTTACCTGACAATAAATCTGTGTTATTTTTTTTTATGATAGTCTTAACTTCTTTAAATTAAGAGGATTTTTTAAATCATTATTGCAAATAATGTAAACAACAAAATATTGACTACATAAAATCCTCTTGTGAAATAAAACATTGGTACATAAATGAACCACCATCTTAAGAGTGGTTGTTCCTCTATAGCAGAATTATGAATGCTATCTTTCTTTTATCTACTATATTTTATATATTTATAAAAAATAAGTCATCAAGGGAGTTGAGAGTTATGTAAGGAAGTGAGCATAATGCAACCATAAATACCAAGCTGAGTAAAGAAGGGAGTAAGGACATAGAGAGAACAGCTGATAGTGGAAATGTGTTTAAGTTATGGATTAGAGGTTCCAGCTGGGATAAAAGGACTTAAATTAGTGTTACCAGAGTTAGTGTTGTAGAAGATAGGAAGTAGTGATCAGAGTAGAGTTTTGAAAGTAATTTTGAAAATAGTGAAGTTATTTGTAATGATAGCCTCCTAGTGGGTAGCATAAATAGGATGCAGGTAAAGAGGCCAAAAAAACTGATAATAAACGTTTGGATGGCTCATATTTGACAAGAGGAATGGTGGAAAGAAGAGTTAACAAGCTATTTGGAAATTCTTTAATTAATGGAAGAGGGTGAAAAATTTTGAGTAGACGACTGCCAAAAAAAGAAAGAAAGAAAAAGGGATAGTAGGAAGAGCCCAAGTGTATTGGAATCAAAGGAAGCTGGCACTGTTTAGGGAAGAATAATGATCTGGTGGGAAGCAATAAAGTTCTAGGGAATTATTTATCCATACTGCAAGCCTAGGATATGAAGGAAACAATAAACAGACACTATCTGAGGAGATGAAAGAAAACCATGTCCTCAGAGAAGGGCAAGCTTCTAGTTACAGCAAGAACAGGGCAACTGCCATGGCTGTTGTGTGTCTTAGTGAGCGGCAGCTTTGATACCTGGCCTTTCCTGTCCCGGAGGCTAGTGCAGAAATTAAGCAGATTTAACATTCTAAAGTGATCTAATAGAGGGAAAAAATGTTCCAAATTCATTTTGCTGATGATGGAGGCAACATTTAGAGTCAAATAATAGTTTGATGATATGGCTGCGTCAAATACCAGTGTAGAGGTAAGGCAACAGTTTTATTCTCCCTAGGCAGTTTTTGTAGAGTGATCTTAGCTGGGGATTCAGCTCGCCAGCTTTCCTTTTCTGCACATTTCCCGAGCATGGATCTCCATTCTTCCCATTGATTCTATAACCAAATATCCTCCCAGTTAATTTATTTTCTGTAGAAGTTAGCCAGGGTAATTTTTTGCTTCTTGCCACCAAACCCTCTGATTGGTACAGCTTCTCTGTTACAGATTTTAACAAAACAATACCTGCCTAAACTATATTTTAAAACTTTTAACCCATTGTATTGAGAAAGAAAAACAAGGAACTAAAACAGGGAAAATTATAAAAATGCTCCAAAATTACTGGTGCCTATATTGTAATTGATGGTGTTTGGTTGCTTGATCACATCTCAGCCATACTATTCCATCCTCCCAAGCTGTAGGTGTTGTTGATCCCTTTGGGTTAATTTCAGGCATAAGCCTGTATTCCAACAGAAGACAGATGGGAAATCACTTTAAGCTGTGCTATTTATCAGTCTCTATTTGTGGGCTCCAGGAACAGTCTTAGATGGATATTTTTTTTTATATTCAGAGGGTGGCACAGCTGACCATATTGAATGAGACCTCATTTACTATCTTTAATTAAGGTTTAACTGTAAGTTTAAAAATCATTTTTAAATGGTTAGTCTTATATATTCATAAGCTATTATAATACATTCTAAAAATTCATTCTTGATTGAAGTCACAACATAAAATTTAAGTGTTATCTCATGGACACTAATTTTATCCTCCATAACTAGTTGTGTGAGTCTACATTTCAATTCTGAGGCTTTTTCCTTTTTACTGCAATATATCTTGAAAGATTTAAATCACGCATTCAAAAAATAATTGCCATTTTAAATTGAACTCAGAGCAGAACAAACCAATTACTGTAGCTGCATCACAGTAAAGCATTTTACTCTTCTACCAGCTGTAGGAGTGTGCATGCTTCCTCTATCACAATTATTATCACATTACTATAGCATTTGTAGTCACCTCCTGAAGTAGACTAAAAAGCTTCCAAAGGGATGAATATCCTTGAAGTTCATATTGGGCTTTAATAGTCTTATTCAACACAATTTAAAATACGAGAAAGCTATAGTTAAACTAATTTCTATTCAGCCACAAAATCTCTGGCTAAATTCTGGTAGTGCAAAGAGTAAAAATTAACCCCCCCACACACATTGCATGTCATCATTTACCCACAGTGAATATAGATATTTAGCTAGAGAGATCAAAATCTATATATGCTTAAAACTACTATTGCAGAAGGAAAACTTGAAAACTAATGGCTTATTCGTGGTTTATGTGTCAGTGACAAGTAACAGAAAATCTAACTAATAGTGTTTTGTTACTATTGCATTTTTGAAACTTTAACTTCACATTATTCAGCTATATTATACCTAGAATAAAATGCATCTATTTTAAATGTATTGATCGATTCATTTTGACAAATGAATACAATTTTATGATTGTCAAGGCAATCAAGATACAGACTATTTCTACCACCCCAGAAGATTCCCTTTGCCTCTTTGCAGTCAACCTCACTCTCACTCCTGGCCCTAGGTAATCACTGTTCTGCTTTCTATCACTATAGATTAGCTTTGAGGAGTTTGTAATTTAATGTAAGTGGAACCAGACAGTAGATAGTCTTTTGTGTTTTGCTCCTTTCACTCAACATAACAAAAAAAAGCCCCGGGATCCCTCCAGCATGGCAGCGCAGACCAGACGTGGATGCAGTTTCACATTCCAGTGGAGTTTCACAGCCTTACAGGAAGAAGCAAAGATGGCACACGGAGCTACATACTTGAGCAAAAGGAGGGCGAGGTGGTGAGAGGTAAGGAAGAAATCAAAAGAAGCGGGAAAAAGCAACACCAGCAGCCAACAAATGACAATCAAGGAGTCGCCAAGTGCAGGGGGGTGAAATCCAAGCAGCCGGTGCTTCCTGGCCGAGAGACTGTGGCCGCGGGAAGCAGAGGAGGCCAAGTGGGGGTGAGGAAGGGTTGGTGGTGGGAAAGTGTATATCGCTGTTTACCAGTTATTCTGTCTCCTGCTGGAAGCTCTGTGAAGCTGCTTTCTCCTACCCCCTGTTCCTTGGTCTCTGATAGGAGTCCAAGATGGCGGATCTGTGCTGCGTTAGCTGACAGGGTACCTCTGCATGTATGTCTCCTCGCTCTCTGTTCTCTGTCAGTTTCTTATTCCATTTGGTGCTTGGCTGAGTTCTTTATCTCTTCATTTGATGCTTAAAGTTTCAGGATTGCTGTTTTTCTCTGTTGGCTTAGTTTTTCGGATCTTTGCTGTGGAGGGACGGCACGGTGCGTCTGCCTAGAGTGCTATGTTGCCGGAAGTCCAGAATGTATGGTTTTGAGGGCATGGGTGTACATACTAATTGTATGTAGTACGTGGTATTGGGTGAAGAATTAAATAGATCAATACTGTAATCAATTTCTAATTAAAATTAACAAGAAAGACAAATATAATCAATTTTTACCATTTT
>NW_004443953.1:10617805-10628189 GCF_000243295.1 Trichechus manatus latirostris
ATTTTTTCCCAGTCTGTAGGTTCTCTTTTTACTCTTTTGGTGAAGTCTTTTGAAGAGCATAGGTGTTTGATTTTGAGAAGATCCCAGTTATCTAGCTTATCTATTGGAGTTTGTGTGTTGATGGTTATGGTTTGTATCCTGTTAATGCTGTGTATTAGGGCCTGTGGTGTTGGTCCTATTTTTTCTTCTATGAACTTTGTAGTTTTTGGCTTTATATTTAGGCCTTTGATCCATTTTTAATTAGTTTTTGTATATGTTGTGAGGTATGGGTCCTGTTTCTTTTTTTTGCAGATGTCTATCAAGTTTTGCCAGCACCATTTGTTAAAAAGACTGTCTTTTCCCCATTTGATGGACTTTGGGTTTTACCATTTTTTAAATGTTCTCTAATGAGGAAAATGTTACATAAGTCTCATTTATTGTATTTGCTGTATACCAAGATGGAGATAGGTGCTGGGGATGTAGAAGAGTGACTTACCATCTCCTTAAGGAGAAAAGTGACATTGCATGATTTCAAATGCAAAAAAAAAAAAAAAACAAGCTGTCATTGAGTCGATTCTGACTCATGGTGAGCCCAAGTGCGCAAAGCAGAGTTTCTCCATAGGATTTTCAAGGCTGTGACCTTTCGGAATCAGGTTGCCATGGCTTTCTTTTGATGTGCCTCTGAGTGGAGTTGAACAACCAACCTTTTCATTAGTAACTGAGCGCTAAACCATTTCAGCCACTGGGGCTTGACATTCAAATGCTAAGTGATTTATAGAAACACAAATGGTAAGACCTACAGATACTTATTTAAGACACAGCAAATAAAGATTTGTAAAGTAGGTGTGGCTTTCTAATAAAAATTAGAACTTAAAATGTCCATCTAGCTATGTGTAAAACGAAAGGTTTAGGGAAAAACACAAACACGTAGCTATTGGAATCATGAAATGTCACATTTCTCCTCAAGTAGCTGATATGTCTGTGTTTTATTCTAACAACACTTATCTCGAGTTCAGTATACAACAAATAGAATAAATAGAATAATATTGTATTTTTCTCATTAGGGACCCACTACTCTCACTGGGATGGATTGACACAATAGCTTCATCAATGGACTCATACCACGGTGGCACAGAACCCGGCAATGATTCATTCTATTATACATAAGGTCACCATGAGTTGGAACTCACTCAAGCCACTAAAAAACAACAAAAAATGGTAAAACTTGATTATATTTGTTGTCCTTTTGACTTTTTTGCTTAGAGACCATTATACACAACATGGGAGTCTGCTTTTTCTTTTACCCTCTGTTTAGTTCTCCCACTTTACTATTTGCTTGTGTTTTGCTATATATTCTGATCTCTACTGTTAGATTGAAAGATTCCTGAAGTTAGAGAGTATGTTACAAAATATGTTTGCATTTTGTTAAAATGCCTAAAGGAATTCTAGGCACTTTGGTGTCATTAAATCACTCACTGGTTGTTTAATTTGGTTGGTAAGTAAGCGTGGAGTAGTAGAAGTGCTAATTAGTGTTACCTCTGTATGCCATGGTTATTGGTGACTCATAGGAGTCATCTGATTTTGCTGTGTAGTCAGTGTTGTGATGTGTGAACTTCCCATTGGTTACTCAGGAGTCCAGTGCCATGTTAACGTCTATCTTTTCTCATTTAAATAGTTTCCTTCACTCTTGTGATGTCGTCATTCCTAAGTCCCTGTTCTCTATCTGGGTCTTGTTAAAGAAAAGCCAAATGTAATCAAATATATATCTCTTTGGTTTCCAGTATTCTTGGCTACTTACCATTGCAGACTCAGTCCTTCTATGTACTTCATTCTAGTGCATTGTGGCTGGAATAGCTCATTTATTCCAGCTGAGTTCATGCCATATTTCAGCTTGGTTGTGCTATCTTGTGTATAAAATGAAACCATTTGTTAATTAAGGTTAACCAAGCAAATGTAATAATTAATAATACATAAAAATGAGAGTGATAGAAATATCCTGATCAAAGAATTTATGCTGGTGAGTTTAGGGCCATGCAGTGGTATGAAAGAAAAGGGAGCCTTTAGAACAAACTAGATAGAGCAGAGCAGTAAATGAAGCAGAGGCAAAGTGGCTCACTGCATGACTTCCCCAGGCACAGAGTATTATTCATTGTATATTTTGGTCTTCTTTTTGAGATGCCATTAGTGTTTTGTTCCAAACTCTTTTTACATCTTTGCCTACTTTATGTCTCAAATCTGTGTCATTCTCTTTTTTCTCACTGCACTTAATTCACTATTTATCATCTCTCCTTAGAGTCTGCTGCCTATTTTCATTTTTTATTATCTAAATGAAAAATTTCATATGCTAACCTCTGGGAATGCAATATTGAATAAAATCTGGTACCTAGGTCCCTTTTGACTAATAGAACTGGATTAATTTTCTTTTATCAAAGGTGATAATTATAGTTATTTTAAAAATTTACCATGTAATAATAAGTTGAAGAATAATAATCTGTGATATAAAACAACTAGATATACAGGGAAATTAAGAGCAAAGTCCATTTAGTATGCACTCATCCTTCTAACCATTCAACTCCTGTTTACTTTTACTTTAGTATTGCTGTTCGTGCGTTTGTGTTTGTGATGGAATAGAAAGGCAGAAATGACAAAAAATCCAAAGCTATGAGGATGCACAGACATGCTTGGTGAGAGCCTTCTTCCCAAACAATTTACAGTCTGATTGGCAAGATGATTCCGGTATTGTAAAAGCTAAATGATATTCAAAGTGATAAAAATAATAAATGTCCAATGAAATCTTTACTAGCTACTTGAAGTATAAAAGTGTGCAAGGCACAGCCTCTAAATTTAGGGAGTTCACATCCTAGAGAAAAAGATAATAAATTTACCTGGTAGGTTCTACAATAAAAATATACTATGTGAATATTGTGGAAGTACAAAGGGAGAGGTGAAGAGTTTGGTCTTATAAAGGAGATGATGACATAAGCCTAGCTCTTGATTGGTGTCTGGGCATTTTTCCGAGGAAAAAAAGGTCAAAGGGCATTCTATGTAGAAGAAAGAATGAAGAAAAAGCACAGAGATTTGATAGACTCTATCATTCCACATTTGGCAAAGCAGTTAGAGGTAAACCTGGAGAAATAAGTGGGCACAACTTGAGATGGCCCTTGCAGCCCACGTAGGAGAGTTTGGCTTTATTCTTCTTTACGTGTCTGTATGGGAGTCACATGAGCAGTTGTACATTTATGCTAGGTAACTAGCAACGATTTGAAAGATCAAGAAGAATATGGTAATTTTATAATATCCCAGGCAAAAGAAGGTCCTGGAATAAGACTGTACAAAAAAAGGATGAAGAAGAGGAAAAAATGTATACAATGTTTAAGATAGACTTGAGATAATTTTGTGAAGCCTGGATGAAAGAAAAAGGGCAGGTGACAGTAAAGGGTGGGTTCCACGATTCTACCTTGAATGTGGGATGATTGCATTAACTGAGGTAATCAATACAAAAGTAAGGTAAATTTTTATATTTGTTGAAGGCAAAGGAAGAATGTAACATGAAGTTAATGATGCATAAATTTCAAGGCCACATGTTTTTCCAGGGACTTTACAAGACCCTTGTTAAGGGTCTTAGCAATGTGTTCACAAGATTATATGTTGTCTTTTTTTTTTTTTTTAAATTGGCCTGTTTGTTTTTATAAAATTTGCTTAAGTTATATTAATGCAAATTAGTTTTGTTTTCTCTGGGTCCTTCCATGGAATATAATCCACTGGTGCGTCGTCTGTCCTCACATAATATGCTTTATAAGATATGGATTTTCACTTATTCTTTTCTATACCACCTTCCAGGGCAGCTCAGGCATTTTGCTCAGCATTGGCCATCACTTTCTTCAGCCTCTAAGATCCAGTCTAGCAGCAAGTTTGCCTGATCTCCTGAGGTTCTTGCCAGTCAGTGTTTTTTCTCATCCTCTCTTAAGTTCCATATCCCCCGCAAATCCAGCTCCTACAAAATCTAATCACAGGAGTAACTCCACGGGCTTCTGTCACTAAATTCAGCTAATTCTTGCAGCTCTTTTAGTGTATAATTTCTTTCTTTCCTTATAAAGTCATTTATGCTTCCTGCAGTACGATATCCGAACAGTGCATTTTCAGGGTCACTATAATCTAATTTCATATTTAAAATTATACATTTTTTCATAAGATGTACCTCCTAAATCATGTATGCTTCGTTCCAGAAAATATGAAACATCCCCTAGGCTACGCAGTGTTGCACTTTTACCATATTCTGTCAGTTCTTCTTGAAAGCAGGAAAAACTAGAGCGGAGTCTTAAAGAATAGGTTAGTGTCTTAGTCATCTGGTGCTGCTATAACAGAAATACCACAAGTGGATGGCTTTAACAAAGAGAAATTTATTCTCTCACAGTCCAGTAGGCTACAAGTCCAAATTCAGGTTGTCAGCTCCAGGGGAAGACTTTCTCTTCTCCGATGGCTCTGGAGGAAGGTTCTTGTCATCAGTCTTCCCTTAATCAGGGAGCATCTCGGCACAGGAACCTCAGGTCCAAAGGACGCACTCTGCTCCCAGCTCTGCTTTCTTGGTGGTATGAGGTCTCCATGTCTCTCTGCTTGCTTCTCTCTTCTATGTCTCAAAAGAGATTGTAGATCTTTTAGATCTCATCAATGTAACTGCTGCTAATCCATTTTATTACATTATAGTGATAGAGTTTACAACACATAAGGAAATCACATCGGATTACAAAATTGTGGACAGTCATACAATACTGGGAATCATGCCCCAGCCAAGCTGACAGATATTTTTTTGGGGACACAACTCAATCCATGACAGTTAGTTAGTTAATTAGTTGGTTAGTTAACTAGCTACCCTTGAATCAGCTGTGACTTATGGAGATCTCATGTACAACAGAAGGAAACGATGCCCAGTCCTGCCTCATCCTCACAATCACTGGCATGTTCGAGTCCATTGTTGCAGCCAGTGTGCCAATCTATCTCACCAAGGGTTTGCCTTGTCCTCACTGGCTCTCTGTTTTGCCAAACATGTTATCCTTGTCCAGAGATTGATCCTGCCTCATGATGGATTCAGAGCAAGTGAGTCAGACAATATTCTGTTGTGATCCATAAAGTTTTCACTGGCTTGTTTTCTGAAGTAGATCATCAAACCTTTCTTCCTAGTATCTTAGTGTAGAAGCTCTGCTGAAACTTGTCTTCAGTGGGTGATCCTCTTGGTATTTGAAATACTGGTGGCATTGCTTCCAGCATCATAGCAACATGTAAGCCACCACAGTATGAAAAACTGATGGACAGTTGGTAGAAAGAATATGTAGGATGTAAATAAGTTCAGAGAATATGAAGGACTTTCTAAGTAAGGAGAAAGGGTATGGATAAAGGGATGCCATTGGCAAGCTGACCCATTTGGCTTGGGTAGAGGGTGTGTGCAATCAAATAAAACATTAAACAGTAAGTTTCTAAGCTAGAGTTCAGAAGAAAAAAAGAATCAGATAAAAGAGCAGAGAAATTATGTGATGAAAGTGTCATTCTGGGAAAATGGGTGAGATGTTTCTTAATAAAATATTTTCAGATGTGGAAGATGGACTTTTGCAAAGTCGATGGAGTTAGCAAAGTAAGGGTTAAATTTGATGAACAGAAGATGATTCATTCACAAAGAAATTTACTAGTCACTCAGTGACAGTCAGGGCCATCTCAAAAATTTCTCACGGAGATCGCATTAGGAGCCCTAACGATTAACAACTGTTTCTCCAGAAAAGAAAAAGGAAAACAAACAAACAAGGAAACAAAAACCCCAAAACTGGTTTATTTTAATTACCGATGCCTGTGATGTAAATTTGCCCACCATTGTGATGTCAAAATACCAATGCGCCATTAACTGGCTCACAAATTCCTGAATATTAACAATAGCTCCCAAGAACTGGTAGGCCTGCTCTAGCGCTTCACTGCTAAAATGTAGAATGACTTTCATTAATAAAAACCAAAAGCAAACTTGTTGCCCTCGAGTCAACCCCTGACTCATGACAACCCCATGTGTTACAGAATAGAACTGTTCCATCGTTTTCTTACCAGAATCTTTACAGAAGCGAACCCCCAGGCCTTTCTCCTGAGACACCACTGAGTGGGTTCAAACTGCTAACCTTTAAGTTAGTAGTCAAGTGTGAACTGTTTGTGCCACTCAGTGATCTTCCATTAATAAAACAAAGAAATATATAGAATTTCTAAATCCCCTCAAAGGTTTCTAATTTAAAGTGAGCATAGAAAAAATGGTGCTAGTGGTTTTCTAATCTGAGGGTGATTTTCAGATACTGGTTAAACCTAGAATTATCTTTATTGACATTTTAATATCTGTTTTCTCGGGTTCCTAACCCTTTAGAAAACAACTACTGTGGCATTATAAAAGCTACATTTCTTATAATATAATTTTCCAAAATAAAGTAAACTTCTTTCTTAAAAGTTAAATATTCCATTTTCATTTTTCTAAACTGTTTTTCCTCCATATGAATTAACGATGTAAAATGCTTTGCCTTGTGGCCCCTGGCAGACTTAATCATCTGGAAAATGAAATTCCTATTATATGCCCTTATAATTCTTGTTTTGTACAGGCACAAGAGCATATAACTCAGTATAGCATCTGTTCCTAAATACATAACTTTAAACTTTTGAAGTAATTAGAGGAAGTTGGGAAAATTGAATTCTGTGAAGCTTATCACCTAAGTCTGAAAATTCTACTTCATAATATTTGCTGATTAAATATTTTGAATTTTCTCTTTCAAAAATTTCTAGTTCAGATGTTCTTCTTTTTTAATTTAGTCATTTTGCCAAATGCATTGAGCTAAGAGTCCCTTTAGCTGAATTTTCTTATATCTATTATGGATGAATTTAGCAGTTAATTAGCCTTACATTTACATGTTTTTTCCATGCAAAGTAAGTCATTTGAATGTCAAATTTATGTTCGAATCTCTTATACTTAAATGAGCACCCACAAGCATTATTTGATTCATGTATAGATCAGTGACAAAGAATTTAAAAAAATACATGATTTCCTCAAATTGCATAGATTAAAACAAACACAAAACATAAGGTGCTTACTTTAATACGGCATTTCATTAAGCATACAAGCTATAAGTTTAACCCTTATGCTTATTATATCTGATGACTTTTTCTCCTTGTGTATTATCACGTTTTTTTGGCACCACGAGATAGAGCCTAGTAAACATAAGACCTTTGATTACTTTACAAGTGCACAGCAGGGTATGTAGTCTTCAAATTAACATTATACAAAAATAATCTTTGAAGAACTTTACCAAGTAAGCTAACTTCCATAAGCAAGGCTACTTAGATATCTTAGACTTAATATGGACTTGAGTCTTGCCTAGAGGTAGATTTAACTTAAAATCTGCCATTTCAAAAGATTTGTAGAATGCTAGTGATTAAATAGGAGCCCCGGTACAGCAATGGTTAAACCCTTGGCTGCTAACCCAGAGGTTGGATGTTTGAACCCACCCAGCTGCTCCTTGAGAGAAAGACTTGGCAACCTCCTTCCCTAAAGATTACAGTCTAGAAAACCCTATGGGGCAGTTCTACCTGGTCACATGGAGTCACAACTAACAACGGCAACAGTGATTAAATACATACAAATAACGTAAGAGAATGATTTGATACTTTATAATCACAAGTTTTTGTTTGTTTCTTTGATTTTGCTTGGTTTGGATTAGTTTTTGCCAAAACGTATTATTCTACGTTTGGACTTATTAAACTATAAGGAAAATTTTGTTTGGTGAAATGCCTGCTCTCCTCTACAAACAGCAGTTGGTTATCTTGGGTTCAGATTGAAAATTAAAGTTATGAAACACAATAGCCTTCATTCGGCACCAAGTATATTTAGAATTTAAAAAGACAACAACACAGCATTCATAGGCACATTAGAGTGTGGGGTCTTTTGCCTCTCAAACACAGATGCTAATGTCCCAAGATTTTTGTGACTTTGCTCACACTGAGCTTGTGCAGACTGTCTCAGCTGAGAGAAGCCATTAGCCTGGGATCCCTTGAGCTTTTACCTTGCTGGCCATGCAGCCTCCTCAGGGGAGCATGCCAAGCTTCCATTATCTAGAGTAATTGTACTTCATCAAACCTAATCTCTCTGTCCTTAATAAAAAATCTTGATAATGAGGAATAGGTGCTTATTCCAGTATGTCATAACACCTGCCAGATTCTCATTTATGTTGGATGTGGAATAAGTATACTCTTATAAAAGCCTCAAGTTACTCTTTGATGAAATATTTAATGGACGTTCAAATCTTCAGATATCCCTGAGACTAGGAAAAATGTCCACAGAAATAGCTATTAACTCTCATCTTCTACTTGGACTCCACCACAAATCTGTATAAGAATGCAACCTGGCAGCATTAGAACTTTCCTATTAAAATTGAAATGTTGGGAATTCCAGGAGAAAAGAAAAGGAGGAAAACAAACAAGGAATAAATTGTATTCTTGAAATTGA
This sequence comes from Trichechus manatus latirostris, assembly GCF_000243295.1. NCBI lineage: Eukaryota > Metazoa > Chordata > Mammalia > Sirenia > Trichechidae > Trichechus > Trichechus manatus. Next base: position 10,626,300 of record NW_004443953.1, read on the forward strand.
AAAAAAAAAAAATTCAACTCAAACAAAAGTAGTAAAAAGTATGTAGTTTTACACCACACATCTGTCAGTTTGTTGTACTGTGATGGCTTGCCTGTTGCTGTGATATTGGAAGTAACACCATTGGTATTTCAAATATCAGCAAGGTCAACAATGGTGGGCAGGTTTCGGTGGAGCTTCCAGACTAAGACAGACTGGGAAGAAGGACCTGGTAGTCTACTTCTGAAAAAGGTGTTCAGTGAAAACCTAATGACCTACAGCAGGATATTATCTCATACAGTGCCAGGGGATGAGCCTCTCAGGTTGGAAGGCACTTAAAATACAACTGGGGAAAAGTTGTCTCCTCAAACTAGAGTCCAACTTAAAAACGTGGATGGAGTCAAGCTTTCAGAGTTTCATTTGCTGACGTACCATGACTCAAAATGATAAGAAAACAGCTGTAAACATCCATTAGTAACTGGAATATGGAATATATTAAGTATGAATCTAGAAAGATTGAAGTCATCAAAAATGAAATGGGACACATAACATCGATATCCTAGGTAGTAGTTAACTGAAATGGACAGGTATTGGCCATTTTGAATCAATCATATGACCTACTATGCTGGGAATGAGAAGCTGAAGAGGAATGTCATCTCATTCATCATCAAAAAGAACAAATTTAAGATCTATCCTGAAGTACAACATTGTTCATGATAGGATAATATCCATACACCTACAAGGAAGACCAGTTAATACAACTATTATTCAAATTTACACACCAATCACTAATGCCAAAGATGAAGAAACTGAAGATTTTTACCAGCTGCTTCAGTCTGAAACTGATCAAACATACAATCAGGATGCACTGACAATTTCTGTTGATTGGAATAGGAAAGTTGGAAACAAGAAGGATCAATCAGTAGTTGGAAAATATGGCCTTGGTGATAGAAACAAAGCCAGAGATCCCATGATAGAATTTTGTGGGACCAATGGCTTCTTCATGGCAAATATCTTTTTTCAACAACAAAAACAGTGAAGGGATACACAGGAATCAAATCGACTACATCTGTGGAAAGAGACAATGGAGAAGCTCAATATTATCAGTCAGAACGAGGACAGGGGTCTACTGCAGAACAGACCATCAATTGCTCATATGTAAGTTTAAGTTGAAGATGAAGAAAATTAAAACAAGTCCACAAGAACCAAAGTACGAACTTGAGTATATCCCAACTGAATTTGAGAGCATCTCAAGAATAGATTTGACACACTGAACACTAATGACCAAACACCAGAACGATTGTAGGATGACATCAAGGTCGTCATACATGAAGAAAGCAAGAGGTCATTAAAAAGACAGGAAAGAAAGAAAACACCAAAATGGATGACAAAAGAGACTCTGAAACTTGCTCTTGAACATACAGCAGCTAAAGCAAATGGAAGAAATGATGAAGTAAAAGAGCTGAACAGAAGATTTCAAAGGGTGACTGGAGAAGAGGAAGTAAAGTAGGTAGTATAATGAAATGTGTAAACACCTAAAGTTAGAAAATCAAAAGAGAAGAACACGCTCAGAATTTCTAAAGCTAAAAGAAAGGAAGAAAAATTCAAGCCTTAAGTTTCAATATTGAAGGATTCTGTGGTCAAAATATTGAAAAACACAGGAAGCATCAAAAGAAGATGGAAGGGATACAGAGTCACTGTACCAAAAAGAAAAGGATATGATCAAGAGCTGATGGTATTGAAGGAAGAAGTCCAAGCAACACTGAACACATTAGTGACAAACAAGGTTCTGGGAATTGACGGGATACCAATTGAGATGTTTCAATAAATGGATGCAGCATTGGAGGTGCTCACTTGTCTATGCCAAGAAATTTGAGAGGTTCCGGCAAAATGGCACTCTAGGCAGAAGCACCA
>NW_004443953.1:10628550-10630342 GCF_000243295.1 Trichechus manatus latirostris
AAACACCAGCTGCTTGGATTCCACACACCCGAATGGGCCGGCTCTCTGAGTGCCATTTGTTGGCTGCTGGTGTTGCTTTTTTCTGCTTCTTTTGATTTCTTCCTTACCTCTCACCACCTTCCCCTCCTTTCACTCAAATACCTGGCGCCATGCGCCATCTTTGCTTCTTCCTGAGGAGCTGTAAGCTCTGGCAATTTGTGATATACACTTTCCCACTCCCTACACTTCTTCACCCACACTCAGCCCCTTATGCTTCCCACAGACACAGTCTCTTGTCCAAGAAACACCAGCCTGCACTACCCGGCTCTCTGAGTGCCATTTGTTGGCTGCTAATATTGCTTTTTTTCCTGCTACTTTTGATTTCTCCCTTACCTCTCGCCACCACCCACTCCTATCGCTCAAATACCTGGCTCCGTGCACCATCTTTGCTTCTTCTTGATGGGCCGTGGAGCTCCGTTCGAGAGTGGAGCTGCTGCCTGTTCTGGGCTGCCGCGTTGGTGGGACCCAGGCTTTTGTTTGTTTGTTTGTTTTGAATTGTTTGTTTGTTTTCTTTTCCTTTTCTTGAGTTGGGAGCCCTTTCTGGCCAGGCGGTGGTGCGTGGCAAGGAGACTTCCCACTCGGCTTGCACAGACATGCAGAGGGATCCCTGAGGGCATTTCTTTTTTCGTTGGTTTTTTTTTTCTGTTTCTTGGGGGGGGTCTTTCTTGTTCTTTTTTAAATTTGTTTTGTTTTCTTTTCCCTCTTTTTCCCTTTTTGTCTTTCTTCATTGCTTAGTTTCCAATCTCTCTATATCTTCCTTCTCTTTCTGTTCCCTGAATACCTGGCGTTGTATACCTCTACGCCTTCTAGCCAGGCTGTACTGCAACACCTGAGAGTGACTTCCCAGACCTCATAGCTGCACCAGTGGGATCCCTGGGAACTTTGCGGTTCTTTAACCTTTCCAATTTTTATTTATTCATTTATTTTATTTTATTTTCTTTCTCTTCCCCTTTCTGTTTTTCTCCATTTCATAGTCTCTCATCTCTCCACTCCAATAGCAAGCTCCCCTAACATTCTTTTTTGTTTGTTTGTATGTTTTTGGCTCCTGTTCCTCTCTCCTCTCTCCGATGGACATCTTAGCACCACACATAACAATCTCCCTGCTGCATTTGGCCAACCTGGACCATGTGCTTGATATCACACCACCAAGCAGCACAGGTACGGTCTACTGGAACATGCCCTGCACTGATTACCAACCCGCTCTGGTGGCTGTAGTAAGTGCCACAAACAACCCATCCCAGTAACTCCTCTTCAGCTAGACCTGCCCTGCCATACGATATCTGAGTGACTGACCCTCCCAATTGGAGAAGGAGGCGAAAAGTATTTTGCCCACAGACAAGCAAACAACAAAGAACACACAGTTCGCCTGCTCAGACATAGTCAAATTTAAAAAAAAAAAAAGGGACAAAACAAACAAATCTACAATCAATAAACCAGAAAAATAACTACTGAATTCCCTGAAGACAGCATACAATATCAAAACGTTTACAAAAACAGGACAGGATGGTTCCAGTACACATCCAAAATAAAACACCAGATGACTCTCCAGTGGAAGAAAAGGCATTAGAACTACTTGATAGGGAATTCAAATGTCTAATACTCAGAATTCTCCAAGAGCTGAAGCAAAAAGCTGACAAACATGTGGAAAAAATAGACAAATTTGTGGAAAATACGGACAAAAAATTGGAAGAATTCAGGAAAATAATGCAGGAACAAAATGCCAAAATAAATTCACAACTAGAAATTATACAAA
>NW_004443953.1:10636172-10645299 GCF_000243295.1 Trichechus manatus latirostris
ACAGCTACCTGGTCAACTGACTTGAAGAGATACATATTTGTGCCCATTCTAAAGAAAGGTGATCCAACAGAATGATGCAACAGAAGTTATCTAACAGTGTCATTAACATCACACACAAGTAAATTGTTGCTGAAGATAATCCAAAAAAGGTTGCAGCGGTACATCAACACGGAACTGTCAGAAATTCAAGCTGGATTCAGAAGAGGACACGGAATGAGCGATATCATTGCTGTTGTCTGATGGATCTTGGCTCAAAGCAAAGAATACCAGAAAGATGTTTACCTGTGGTTTATTGACTATGCAAAGGCATTCGACTGCGTGGGTCATAACAAATTATGGATAACGATGGAAAAATGAGAATTCCAGAACACTTATTGTGCTCATTAGGAACCTGTACTTAGACCAAGAGGCAGTCGTTCAAACAGAACAAGGGCATATTGCATGGTTTAAAATTAAGAAAGGTGTGCGTCAGCTTTGTATCCTTTCACCGTACTTATTCGATCTGTATGCTGAGCAGATATTCTGAGAAGGTTGACTATATGAAGAAGAATTGGGCATCAGGATTGGAGGAAGACTCATTAACATCCTGTGACATACAGATGACACACCCTCGATTGAAGAAGTGTTGAAAAGCAAAGATGTCACTTTGAGAACTAAGGTGCTCCTGACCCAAGCCATATTTTCAATCGCCTTATCTGCATGGGAAAGCTGGACAAAAAATAAGGAAGACTGAAAAATTGACGCCTTTAAATTATAGTTTTGCCAAAGAATACTTTATATAACATAGACTGCCAGAAGAACAAACAAGTCTGTCTTGGAAGAAGTATAGCCAGAGTGCTCCTCGGAAACAAAGACGGCAAGAATTTGTCTCAAGTTCTTTGGATATGTTATCAGGAGGTATCAGTCCCTGGAAAAAGACATCATGCTTGATAAAGGAGTAGGTCAGGGAAAAAGAGGAAGACCCTCAACAAGATTGATTGATACAGTGGCTGCAATAGTGGGCTCAAACATAGCAATTGTGAGCATGGAGCTGTGTTTCATTCTATTGTAGATAGGGGTCGTTATGAGTCGGAACAAACTCGACAGTGCCTAGCAACAACATGTAGTTTTAAGGAATATAACATCTCTACAGTTTTCAATCATTATAAAATGAGAAATCACAACATTTTAAAATTATTTTAGAAATCAGCCTTGTATTTTATAGGCTTAGACTTTGCTATTAATTGGGTAAAATTGTACTTATTTTAAATTAATTCATAAATGGTATTGTCATGCTTTAAAGACCATATTGATCTGGAAGTTGGTTAATGCATTTATAGCTAACTAAAATACATCTATGCTCTTGCATGGATTAAAATATTGAGTCACTACCCAGATACTTACACAGATATTTTGAAACCCCATTCTGAAGTTGGAGTTGACATAGCTTCTGAAAGTAAGAAAATCATGTTAATGTCATATATGGTTATTTAAAAAAAATCAATTATATTGTAGTATATATATTATTATATAAGGAGCCGTGTGGGCAAAATGGTTAAGTGTTACGCTGCTATTCAAAAGATTGGCAGTTTGAGCTCACATAGCTGCTCTTTGGGAAAATGTAGCAGTCTGTTTCTGTTGAGATTGCAGCCCTGGAAACCCTATGGGGCAGTTCTACTCTGTCATATAGAGTCTCTATGAGTTGAAATTGACTCGATGGCACCCAACAACTGTACTAAAATGCTCAAAGATATTTATAAAATTGTAATCGTTAGCTTCGGCATTATATTATAACATTCCTCATTATGAATTTTGAGGTTTCTTTTTGTAACTTTTATAGTCCAAAAATTATAGGAGTGGCTAATTAGAAATTAATTTGAAGTATGATCTGAGGATCCTAAGGTCTAGAACAAGAGGTATGTTTTTATTTTTTCTTGAAAGGATTGTACATTGTTAAATAAAATAAGTTCATTGGAGATGCTATAATACAGCTTATCATATCCATTACCATATGAACACTTGTGATCAAATAATTTCAGTTTGTCTTACTTTTAAATGAAAACCCGTTTATATTGAAATGGTAACATTTGAACCTGAATTCTATCAATAAGATCATAGCTAGCATTGTATAGTATTTTACATCTTCTTCATATTTTAAATCTTATTGTACATTTCTTAGATGTTAAAAGGGAGCCAAGATTATATTTTTACATTTATCGAATGCATGTGTGGCATGCCAATATATTAGATGTGCCAGTTTATACATTTACAATAAAAATAATTTAAAAAGTCTTCAACTCTCAAAATCAGTATGATGAACACATGCCATTTTATAAGCAGGCAGGCCTATACGTATAAAGACTAATAATAATAATAAAATAGAATATGTCTTTCTAGGTATGGAGTCAGAACAGAGAGTTAAATGTATAAGATCTTTGATATTATTAAATAAACTGATATTACATTTAAAACAAAATTATATTTGCCACTGAGATTGAAACACTTGAAATCCAATTGCCACAACCCACTACATTCATCACGACCTTAGGAAAGACCTCATAATGGGATACAATATTAAAAGTTTGATGGCTTAGGTTCTTTTTCCCCAGATGGTGACTAGAATAAGCACTGCTCTGTTTTATCTTATTTGTTTATAGATGCAAACATGATCATTTTAAGAATATAGTAGAGAATATTATAAAAAAAAAATTTCCAAAATCTCTTCATCCTGCCAGTCCCTGTTCCAGCTCTCAAGGAATAATTGTTTGGATTCTAAGTTGCCATTGTTGTTTTCACTGCCGTCATCATATGTCTAAATCATTTACTTCTGTTTGTTGATTTGTTCATTTTTAACAGTATATCTTGACTCTCATATATGAAATTATGAGAAATTTAGTACATATGTACACACTCGTATCTCCTTTCCCCGCTTCTTCATTACTTTGATATTATACGTGTGTGCACACACGCGTGTGTGTGTTTTTGTTGCTAGTTGCCATCTAGTCAATTCCAACTCATGAAACCTTACGTATGTCAGAACAAAATGTTACTCGAACCTGTGCATTTCATATAGTTGGTATGCTTGAGTCCACTGTTGAGGTTATTGTGTCAGTCCATCTCATGGTCATTCTATCTTATTTTCAATGACCCTCCACTTTATCAAACATGATGTCCTTTCCTAGCAATTGGTCTTTCATGATGCCACGTCCAAAATGAGAGAGCCTATGTCTCACCATCCTCGCTTCTAAGGAACTTACTAGTTGTATTTCTTCTAAGACTGATTTGTTCATTCTTCAGGCAGTCCACAGTATATTCAATATTCTTCACCAACACCACAGACTGAATGTATTGATTCTTCTTCTTTCTTTTTCGTTGTCCAGCTTTCCCATGCATATGAGGCAATTGAAAAGATGATGTCTTGGGTCAGGCACACATTAGTCATCAAAGTGACATCTTTGCTTTTTAACACTTTAAAGAGGTACTTTGCAGCAGATTTTCCCAAAGTAATAGGTCATTTGATTTCTTGACTGCTGCTTTCATGAACATTGATTGTTGATCCAAGTAGAATGAAATTTTTGGCAACTTCATTTTTGTCTCTGTTTACATCGATGTTGTTTATGGCTCCAGTTATGAAGATTTTTGTTTTCTTCACCTTCATGTGTAATTCACACTGAAGGCTGTAGTCTTTGACTTTCATCAGTATTTCAGATCATCTTTATTTTTGGCAACCAGGTTATGTTGTCTGCATATCACAGATTGTTACGGAGTCTTTCTCCAATCCTGAAGTCCCATTCTTCTTCCTAGCTTCTTGAATTATTTCTTCAGCATACAGATTAAATAAGTAAGATGAAAGGATACAACCCTACTGTACACCTTTTCCAATTTAAAACCATGTATTGTGCCCTTATTCTGTTCAAACGACTGTCCCTTGATCTATGTATAGGTTCCACATGAGTAACAATTAAATGTTCTGGAATACTCATTCTTTGTAATATTATCTGTAAATTGTTATGATGTACAAAGTTGAATGCCTTATCATAGTTGATAAAACACAGGTAAACATCTTTCCATTATCCTCTGTCTTTGTTTAAGATCCAACCTGACTTCAGCAATGATATCCCTTGTTCCATACCTTCTTCCAAATTTGGCTTAAACTTCTGACAGTTCTCTGTCAATGTATGGCTGCAGTTGTTTATGAATTATCTTCAGCAAAATTTTACTAGCAAGTGATATTAATGACATTGTTTGATATTTTCCCACATTCCATTTGATCACCTTTCTTTGGAATGGTCATGTAAATGGGTCTTTTTCAGTAGCTGGCCAGGTAGCTGTCTTTCACATTTCTTGATTTAGACAAATAAATGCTTCCAATGTTGCATGTGTTTGTGGAGACATCTCAGCTGGTATGCTGTCAATTCCCAGAACCATATTTGTCTCCAATGTCCTCAGTACAGTCTAAGCTTCTTTTGTCAGTAACAGTGGTTCTTGATCATATATTACCTTCTGAAGTAGTTGAACATAAATCAATTATTTTTGGTATGCAACTCTATGCATTCCTTCCATCTTCTTTTGATGCTTCCTGTGTCATTCCATTTTGGGTCCATAGAATCTTTGAGTAATGCAGCTGGAGACTTGAATTTTCTCTTCAGTTCTTTCAGCTTGAGAAATGCCGAGCACGTTTGTTCCATTTTGGTTTTCTAACTCCAGTCCTTGCACATTTCATTATAATACTTCGCCTTGTCTTCTCAAGCTGCCCTTTGAAACATTCTGTTCAGCTCTGTTACTTCATCATTTCTTCAGTTCACTTTAGCTACTCTGTGCTTAAGAGTAAGCTTCAGAGACTCGTTTGGCATTCATTTTGGTCTTGTCTTTCTTTCCTGTCTTTTTAAATGACTATTTACTTTCCTCATGTATGATGTCCCTAATGTTTTCCCACAACTCTTCTGGTTTTAGGTCATTAGTGTTTAGTGGGTCAAATCTAAATACATTTGGTGTATATGTGTGTGTTTTGTATATTTCCCCCTATGGTCACCTTTATAATTAAATAACGTAATTATCTCTGATTCAAAATCAATGTGGATGGGAGGATTAGGACATGGATAGGTTCATAATACCTAAAATAATGGGAGGAGGATTCATTAACAGTAAAATATTTCTACAAATTTCTGGAAGGCAGAAGATAACTAGGTGTCCTTTGATAGAGGACAGAATAGGCATCACAACACAGAAAACACCAGCAGGGTCTGTAATAGTAGAAAGAGTCAATCTTCTTGTCATAATCTCAGTTGTTTGGACTGACATCCACAGGGATAACAGAGATGACAAGCAGGGCTGGTAAGAGGATGACTACCTGAAATCCTATTTATAATGTAACTGTGTTCCATGACTGTCATACACTTTCCTTCCCAGAGTAGGGCTAATCTACAGTTTATCATAAAGGAAAATATATATAATCCTTACGTAAAAGAAAAAAAAAACTAAGTAAATAACTTTAGTGTAGCTGTTAATGCCTCAGAACAAGGCTCTGCTTTTCTGTTATTTGAAGATCTTATAGCATGTTCGGGACCACTTACTGTAAACTTAACACTGCCACTACACAAAACTTGCTCTTGCATGTCACTCAGACTTTCTATTCAAGAGAGAGATCAATTGGGAGATAGAATTGCTCATCCAACATTAGAGTAAACCCACGCCTCCCACCATCCTTTCCAGTCCTTCATTCATAACCTTGATGATATTATTAGGATCAATTGATATATGAGAAAAATCATTAGCATGACAGAGAAAGATAAAGACAGATTAAAGCTATCCTAGGAGGGGGAAAAAAAAGGAGAAAGAATTTAAATATAGAAGGGGACTTTATTTTCTAATTTTAAATTCTAATTAATGTATTCAGTGTCACATAAAATGCTTGCTTTAAGCTCCTAAATTTTGCACTAATTAGTTTTGCAGCAGTAGTAATTAGAATATTCATCTTAAGAAAATCAATTATTCTGTAGTCTTTGATTTTTACCACATACACATAGTCTTATTGTGATAGCCCAGCAGATAAATAGACATTGAAGTCATAGGTTAAAACCATGTAATATGAATATACTTAATCATCTATAGTAGAAACCACCAACTCTTTAGCCAAATCATAAAGAACTTTCTAGATCAAAATAAAATGGATTATCTTTTCTTAAGTGCTGTGACTATTCCAAAATAATACATTCTAGGTTTTTTTTGTTGTTTGTTTAATATTGATTGGCTCATGACCTATCTATTTTTGTAGTTTCCAATTTTATGTATTTTATTATTATTATAAAAGCAATATATAAAGATCTTTCTGGTCTTAGTGAAATACATTATTCAATGGGAACCACATTCTTCTTGAAGCTACTCTTCCTCTTTTCTAACAATTTGAGGTAATTGTTTGTAAGTCTGTTATGCATCTGCCATCATACATATATACACACTGTGTTAACATATATAGTATGTTTATTTATATATGCATATGTACAAACATATAATGGGTGTTTATATATGTATATATACATGTGTTTTTTATATATGTATATATATTTGCTCATATACATACATATGTTTGTATACATATATGATATGTTATATTAGTAGCAGAGTTTTTAGAATTTGCAAGACTCCTTTTTAGTGCATTCCTATGTTGTATTGCTGGAGTACTTTCTTAATTAATGTTTCAGAAAATCTATCATATATTTTATGTCTGAAAATTCTAGAGTACATTCTTTAATACGTTTCTGAAAAGCTCTGAGACATTTTATGTCTAAAAATGCCTTTTCACTTAATATTGCATAGTATAGAATACTAGCTGGAAAATTGATTTTCTTCAGAAGTTGAAGCAGTGTTTATTATTTTTATTATTTTTTAGCACACAATGTTGCTGATAAAGAACCTGGTTCTGTATTTTCCTCTTTGGAATCTATTAGATTTTGCTCTTTTTTTAATGTAAAATTTCACCGAACTATTCCTAGATGTTATTCTGTTTTTCTACACCATGCTCCTCCAAATTTGTGAATAAATGAGTACATTAAATATGAAGATGGTGTAGAACTGGGCAATGTTTCATTGTTTTCCGTAAGGTCATCATGAGTTGGAGTAGACTCCAAGGCAACTAACAACAGCAACAAGTGTTTTCTTTGTAATATTGTAAGTCTCCTCCAATCTGCCAGTCCACAAATGGGAGGTGCTCTGTAAACCCAAAGGAACAGATAACTTGCAGTCCTGATTTTGAAGCGCATTGGTTGGGGAACAGGCAAGTAGGTAGGGAAATCCGTTCATTCTAAATGCCAATTTGAGGATGACTTTATACTAGAAAAAAATCACTTTCTGTATTCCCATGTTTATCCATTTCCTTGTCCTGAATCAGATGTCACAGTTTATTTTAATAAAATTCTTTACATCCTTTCTGAAACAAGCAGTATTTAAGGTAATATCATATTTTTATTTAATGGCGGATGCATCTGAAGGCATGTAAATTAAGGTAATAAAGACATTAACACTTTTGCTTCAATTGTTAAATTACAATTCACTTTGATGGTGGTGAAGGCAGCTGTGTGTTCGAATCAGTGGATGCCAGTGTTGTGGGACTCATTTCTGTCGGTGAGGCTCAGGCAGGCAGTGCTGAGCTAATAGATGAAGAGGGGCTCTAAATCTCTCATCTCTCACAATCTTCCACTGCTACGGTTGACAACCACTGTCTTGGAGCACTGTATATCACAGAAACATGTCCCTTTCTGACAGTGGGTATAACAGGAGGTATTTAAAGGATGTTGGAAATACTAAGAAGGAAACGTTGTAATGAATCATTTTTGCCCATCCTTCGGGGATCATGTCTAAAGAGACTTAAAAAAAAATCTACATATATATTATGCAGTGAATCTATTTTATAATGTTCTTTTAAAGCCTTATATATTCCGTCTGAACATGTTTTAAAGTGCGACACAGCTTGGGTTTTACTTTCAGTTCACGAAGAGAAGTACACATAATCTTGTTAGAGTGTGAAAGAATCATAATTTACCAGCGATTCTGTAAACAAATATGACAAAAATGTGATGTTACTGATCACTACTTTTCTTTAAACATGTGTCAGCCTACAGCCACTCCAACATGCATCCCTCTTTGGATATCATCAGTGTCACGTGTGTCCAAGTCAAATAATCAGCTGGGTCCAAGACTCTGCCTTGAATTCCAGTGACAGGAAGATGTTTGGAGACATTGGCCAGGACTCTCCATAGCTGTCCTCCGTAGTAGTCTCTTAATTCCTTCCTCACTAACTCCTTTCACATTTGCCATAGCACTCACTACCAACACCTTAACAAAATGCTAATGTGTCTGCTTTTTGAATCAGCACATGTTTTAGATGCAAGTCATTCATATAGCAGTCATTTTCTTTCCATACCCGCTGTACACTAGCTTCATATTAAGTGCCGTGAATACAAAGAGTATTGAACTGAGAACCAAACCTTCGAGCACTTTATAAACCAGCAGGGAGACAGAGAAGTAAAGAGAAATATGGCAACATAATGTTTATAATTATATACAGAAGCATAAGTGAAATAGTGCTTTATATGGCCCAAAGAACACAGTTACCAAAAATTACAAGACACATTTTTGTTTACAGAGATGAACTTTGTAATAGCCCTGATGGAATGGGCTTTCTCAAGAAATAGTGAATCCCCTGTCCCTGTAGGTTTTAAGACATAGTCTGTGCAGCCACTTGGTGGGGATCTGATAGAAGAAATTCAAATATCATATGAATAGTTTTACTAGAAACTTTTAAAATATTCTTCAAACCCTGAGACTTTATGAAATCTATTCATAGCTCTGCTTGGGGATTCTGGCTAATTTTTGAAAACTCTGGCTTCTACAATCTTGAGTTATCTGTAAGTATTTTTAGCTGATTATTAGAGTAAAGGTATTAAATATCACCTTAACACTTCCTTATAATTCTGAAGAGAGTGTTTTATCTATCTAGTTCTTTTTTTTTAATGGAAAAATTATTTCTTGGGCTTTTTTTTTTTTAATATTTTATTGTACTTCAGGTGAAGGCTTACAGAACAGATAGTTTCTCATGTAGCAGTAACACACATGCTGTTTTATGACATTGGTTAACAACCCCACAACATTT
>NW_004443953.1:10646811-10647940 GCF_000243295.1 Trichechus manatus latirostris
GGGCTGGTGTTTCTGGACAAGGGACTGTGTCCGTGGGAAACAGAGAAGGCCGAGTGTGAGTGAAGAAGGGTGGAGAGTGGGAAAGCATATGTCACAAATTGCCTGCGCTCTGGGAACCCTCAGGAAGGATCAAATAGGGTGCACGGAGCGAGGCACCCGAGTGAAAAGAAGGGGAGGTGGCGAGAGGCAACGGAGAAACCAAGAGAAGCAAGAGAAAAAGGAAAAAAAAAAAAAAAGTACCAGCAGCCAACAAATGACACCCAGAGAGCCGCCCGCCCGTGCGCACAGAATCGAAGCAGCCGGCGGCCCCCGGTGAAGAGACTGCGGCCGCAGGAAGTAGAGGAGCAAACGAACAAAGGCTGTGGGATCTCACCAGTGCAGCAGCCCAGACCTGGAAGCAGCTGCACGCCCAAACGTATCCCCACAGCCCCGCAGGAAAGGTAAAAGACAGCACTCGGAACCAGGCACCCGAGCAAAAGGAGGGGGAGGCAGCGAGAAGCAAGCGAGAATCCAAAAGAAGCAGAAAATGCAACACCAGCAGCCAACAAACGGCCCCCAGAGAGCCGCCTGCACGGGCACGCGGAATCCAAGCAGCCGGCAGCCCTGGGTCAAGAGCCTGCGGCCCCGGGAAGCAGAGGAGCAAACGAACAAAGGCCCCGGGGTCTAATCAGCGCAGCAGCCCAGGCCTGGAAGCAGACGCACGCCCAAACGTAGCCCCACAGCCCCGCAGGAAAGGGCAAAGACGGCGCTTGGAGCCAGGCACCTGAGCAAAAGGGGGGGGAGGCAGAGAGAGGCAAGCGAGAATCCAAAAGAAGCAGAAAAAGCAACACCAGCAGCCAACAAATGGCCCCCAGAGAGCCGCCCGCCCGGGCGCGCGGAATCCAAGTAGCCGGCGGCCCTGGGTGAAGAGACTGCGGCCCTGGGAAGCAGAGGAGCAAACAAACAAAGACCCCGGGATCTAATCAGCGCAGCAGCCCAGGCCTGGAAGCAGTCACACGCCCAAACGTAGCCCCACAGCCCCGTAGGAAAGGGCCAAGACGGCTCTCGGAGTCAGGCACCTGAGCAAAAGGAGGGGGGAAGCAGCGAGTGGCAAGCGAGAATCCAAAAGAAGCAGAAAAAGAAAAAAGGG
>NW_004443953.1:10648768-10676378 GCF_000243295.1 Trichechus manatus latirostris
TTTTTTTTTTTTTGTCTTGGTGGGAGAGAAAACATGGAAAAAGATTTGGGTGTACGTTTATTAGATCCTTTTAATATATTATAATAAGATATATTAAAAAGTTAATGTAGACAACCAGCATTGTATTTTACTCCATCTTTTCACTTTATTGGGCTTTATAGAAAACTTAAAATGCAAACAGGACATTTTAAAGTGCATGCAGCTGGAGTTGAAATGACTGAAGTAAAAGTAATTAGTTGGGGTCAATTTCTTCTAATTAATTAGAAATATTTCTGAAAAGACTTCATGGAGCAGGCCTGTCATGTATAAACCCCAAAACTCCATTGCTATAAAATCTATTCCAACGCATAGTGACCCTATAGGACAGAGTAGAACTTTCCCATAGGGTTTCCAAGGAGCAGTGGATTCAGATTGCCAACCTTTTGGTTGGTACTCAAGCTCTTTAACCACTGTGCCACCAGGGCCTTTATGTATAGGCAGATGTTATTCCGTACAAGCCTGAAACATTTTGTTGGCCTATAGATTGGGAGGCTCATAGAATTCATGGTAGCATTTATAGAATATAGTGATTGAAATACGATTTCTAATTGGCAATGGATTTCCTGATGAATTGATTTAAAGATCAATTTCTGCCTATGATTTTCTAATCTATTGAGGTATATTTAATTAGCTATGTTATTTTAATCTTTACCACGAATTGAAGTTTTCTAATAATTTTTTGTTGGTACAAATGTTTATCACAGTAAAGTTATATTTTCTTGGCTCAAACTAAGTAGAATTTTTTTTCAACAGCTATACTCAAAAATATTAGTACATTCCTGGAAATAAACCACTGCTTAATAAACCAAAGGAAGTTAAAAAAAATTAATTAATGGACAGTGTCTCAAGTTCAAAACTCTGATCCTGATCATATTATAATACTAAATTAGTATTCTGAGTACTTGAGTTGATGAAGTACCATTTTAGCTCTAGTGTTCTCTGATTCTTAAAATGGTACTGCTATCTGGAATAAGTATATCATCAGAATTAATGGCAAGTGAAATATTCTTTGGAATAAATTTAATATTAATAAATTGGCAGATCAAATTGTAACCATAGTTTTAGTTTGGAAAAAATAATAATTGTTTAGAGATAGTGTATGTGGTTTTCGCCCAGTTACATTGATTCATGTAACAAGTATAAAGTCAAATGTTATAAAACTATATTCAGAAAGAAAAAAAATAATTCAAATACAAATTACAGAATCAGAGAATTAACGATACAGACAGAACAATGGAAGAAGTGACCTATTAATATTTCTTAAGAGAGAAATCTACATTTATTAGTCATAATGTTTTTAATTTGCAACTGATAAAATATATAAATGTGAAGAGAGGAAAAATTGGCAAACATAGTTTTTTTCTCTTTTAAGTTAATTATATGATTAGATACCTTTATATTTGATTGTTGTTGTTGTTGTTAGGTGTCATCGAGTCGGTCCTGACTCATAGCAACCCTAAGTACAACAGAACGAACATTGCCTGGTCTTGAGACATCCTCACAATCATTGTTATGCTTGAGCCGGTTGTTGCAGCCACTGCGTCAGTCCATCTCCTTGAGGGTCTTCCTCTTTTTCACTGACCTTCTACTTTACCAAGCATGATGTCCTTCTCCAGGGACTGATCCCTCCTAATAACATGTCCAAAGTATGTGAGATGAAGTCTTGCCGCCATCCTTGCTTCTAGGGAGCATTCTGGCTGTACTTCTTCCAAGACAGATTTGTTCATTCTTTTGGCAGCACAGGGTATATTCAGTATTCTTTGCCAACACCATAATTATATTTGATAGGCTTATACATTTTAAGTGCTCTAAATGATATCCCATCTATGTTATTTCAATCATGTTAAGATTATCAAGGCTAGTTATTTATAACTTGTTCCTCTAAAATTTTACAAGTATCAGAATAATTGTTTAAATCATAAAAAATATGAAAATTAACTAAATGTATAAGCATAGGTAAATACTTGGCAAATGTAAATAGAGTGCTATATAACTACTCACTAGAGTACTATACAGCCCATTGTCATTGAGTAAATTCCAACTCATAGCAACCATCTAGGACAGAGTAGAACTGCCCCATAGGGTTTCCAAGGAGTGGCTGGTGGATTCGAACTGCTGAACTTTTGGTTAGCAGCCAAGCTGTTAACCACTGCACCACCAGGGCTACTATATAATTATTACAGTACTTACTAGAGCACTATATGACTTCTAAAACTGGAAATTATGTTGTAAATATAAGTAAAATAATTAGAGAGAGAGAACACTGAAAAGAATAGCATATGTGTGGTGGTTACACTGAAATGTTAAGTATTGAGGGAAAATATTGAGAAATGAAAAAGTTGTATTATTAATTTTATAATTTTATTGTAAACTTTGGAAGATTTCCTCACACACTTTATTTTATTCTTCCTGCTGACTTCATTTATTGCCTTAAATACTAGTACCTGAACGTATGAAGACTTGGAGGGAGTGGTTCGAGAAAAGTGAAATTTTGATGAAGCAATGATTTCTAAGAAGCAGGAGATGAGTCTCCAAATTTTATGATGGTTGTATGGTATTTGGATTGAGAAAAATTCTAAATGGACACATAAGACTTCTTTTACATAAGTCCCAAAGACGTATGTTTAACAGGTAGTTAGAAAAATATCAATTCTGTCCATTAGGATGCAAACCTATATGCCACACTCAATCAAACTTTCCAAATTCAGATAATTAAGACTTCCGGTAGAATCTGGCTTTAGCAACGTGAAACAGTTTTCTTTCTAGAATTTTAATATATTCTCATGTTTATCATTATAAACACACCAATCTACTTTTACTCACAATTCTGTATCTCTTATAATTTTTTTCTCTTTGTAATTTTTTCATTTTTTATAATTTTTTTCTCTCCTCTGCTCTAAGAACTCAGCTATCTCCCTGTAGCAAATGCTCCTTCCCATGTTAATCTAGACTCCTATATAAAACAAACTTGCAAAGAAATATTCACAACATAATGTAAATAGTTTAAAAATAAATGCCTGTGCATAATACTGTGAAATATTTGTAGCAGGTCATTTTTAGAATAAATTAATCAAACATCAACTATATCCTTATTCCCTTATCTGCTTTCAATAAGTTTTTACACAGACTGTATCAATGAGCATTTTAAATTTTTTTAAAAAATCTGTGCACTTAATTGAAAGAGTTACATGTAAAATCATTCACATCTAACCCTACTTTATGATTAATTAGGTGAGCTAAGATATTTAGAATTCATTTCTATATGTTAATATTTATTGAATTTGAAGAGGTTGTTTACAACTGTAATGCTGCAAACAAGAAAAGTTGCTGGTCTGCTAATCGGCTTGGCATACAATTTTCTTAAAACTATATCTATTTTGTCAGAATATAGAGCTCTAGAAGTCAGTTTCCTTTTTGCTTATATCAAACTTTACCACATTTATGAATAGTTTAATTACCTATTTTATTTGGTTTCTGTGTGGGTTGCTTTCCCATTTTTCTCATTTTCTAGTTCACTGACCTGTAAATCAGTGTTAAGAGAAGGGCAAATAATGGTAGTGTTCCAAGTGTTATTGGTTCATTGTTCCCCTTTTTATCTTTAATCTCTGTTGATTTTTTTTTTAATATTCCCTAATGAAAGAAATCTTGCAGGCAAATTGCTGTGATACCCATCTAGCTGTAATCTTCTTAAGTATTTTACTTTCTTCACTTCATAAAGTATAAAATCACTTGAAATTGTATTTTAAAAACTGAAAATGTTGTCTTGTAGAAATGTTGCATATAAAATTATACATGCTGTCAGAAACAGTAAACAAATAGAAGTCCATGCACAAGAGAAACTCAGAAACTGGGCTTTTGGTGTTGACAGCTGGGTATAGGTATTTCCCTAGCAAATAATTGCCTTTCCTGGGGTGGAAAATTTTTAGCATGATTCAATTTCTTAAGGAAGTATAAGCTTCTTAAAATGACCATAGTAATTCTCATTACCATGTTCCAGGAATATGTATAGTTCTATCTATGTTTCACTTGAGATGACTGGGAACCAATGATCCAGGAACCATTACTATATATCAATTAAGGGTCTGGTGTCGTTAAAGGGGGTCGATCAGTCTTATTTGTTTGATCTTCCTGTTGGCGCGCTAAACCAGAACCCAAACCTGTTGCCCTCAAGTTGATTCTGACTCATAGTGACCCTCTAATGTATATTTGTAAACCAACTTCTAACAAATTTGTGTAATTGACAAAATTTATATTTGTCATTACAGTTTCCCTTCCAGTGCCTTATTGCTCTCTGTCTCTATATTCTACACCCTATTTCCGCATAGTCTCTCAGTGTGGGGGCTCTTCTCTACCTTCATGCAGGTACCCTCTCTCAACTCTATCAAAATCATCACTTACTTTTTCCTGTCCTTAAGAATATGCTAGTATCAGTACAGTAGAGTAGAAAGGTTATAGTAAATCAGATCTGCATTCACATTTCACATTTTTTACTTCAAGCTGGTGAATTTAGACAAGTCACCTAATCTCTTGGAACCTTAGTCTCCTCATCTGTACAATGGCATATACATTTTTTGCAGTGTTAATGTATTAATGGGATGCAAAAAATGCTGATAAGGAACTTGACATCAGTTTTCAATATTTTAGAGGTATTTAAAAAACTGACTCTAAATTTGTTGTTGTTGGCTGCTGTTGAGCTGGCCTTCAACTCATGGGCACCCTATACACAGTGGAACAGAATGCTGCCTGGTCCTGGGCCACCACCCTGGTTAGCTGCAGATCAGACCCTAGTGATCCATAAAGTTTTCATAGGCTGATTTTTGGAAGTATATTGGCAGGCCTTTCCTCCTACTCTGGAAGATCCACTGAAATCTGTTCCACATCATAGCAATACACAAGCCTCCACTAACAGATGTGTAGTGGCTGTTCATGAGGTGCATTGGCCAGAAATCGAACTTGGGTATCCAGCTTGGAAGTCAAGAGTTCTACCACTGAACCACCAAGGCTCTCACAACTCTAAATTACTTATGGATAATTTTTCCTGAGACGTGTTTACCTTTATTATCTGGCTAAGGAGAATACTGTGTTTTGAATGATATGCTTTTGATCCAAATTCAAAATTGAAAGTGCAAATCTCCCTTAGTTTTTTGAATAATAGCCAAAGAAGTGACACAAGCAGACACTGGAGACTCTGTAGAGTTTTGTACTCACATTTGTTATTTTTGTTTGAGAATTGCCATCCCAATTGGAATTTCTAAATGTTAACTATGATAAGATTGCAAATGTAAAATTCAACATATAACTTTTATTACAGTATTTCCTACTCCCTACCCTCTCTTATTATATAAAAACAAATTTGGTAGATATTGTGGAAATAGAAACTGATCACAAAAATAAATTTGGGTTCCACCATTTATGATGAATGAAGACATTCAGCACCTATTTCTAAGATTTTTCTAAGTTGTGTAGTATGTGTGAAAGTATGTATGTATGTATGTATGTATGTATGTGTGTATCTATATATATATTCATTGTTTTTTAGTCTTCTTCCTTTCAGTCTTGCTCTTTCAAGTCATGCACTTTGAATCAAAAAAATTTCAAACAGGACATGAGCAAGGTTAGAGTAAAAGATCCAATCTCATGTCCGTCACTCTTGGATACAGTAACTTTTTCTGTCCCACTGTATTTAGGATGTTACAAAAGATCTTGGAGTCAATCATTCTTAATGTGACAGTTACAGTAAAAGTATTAATTTTTAAGGGGAAAAACTATTTTATGACCAAAAAATATATACTATACTGATATTTTCATTTTTATTTCTTTACCTTTTTTTTTTTTTAAGAAACTTGGCACTGAATACAAGAGATTAAAATAGTTTTACTTATTTGTTTTAGCTCTTCATGGCTTATAACCAGTGACCTGCACTGGACAAATCAGTCTTCTTACTGATTGTCCAGTAGCCCTTCAGCTCTTAGTTGAATCCATATATTTTTCATTTTAGAAAAACCTTCTTATATCATTCTCAAAGAAAAAAAGATCACTGTAGAAAAGAAAATGTTTTAGTTACTTTTTTGCTATGTATAATAATACATGATTAAATTCTAGTGTTTTAAAATTTTAACACCTCTAAATTTTTTTAAAAAATTAAAAAAGAAAAAGAAAAAAGAATGTAAATGTAAGTAAGTTGGACTTTTTGATGTGGACCTGGATAAACTGTTGGCAAACTCTAGTGCCAATGGAAGGAAAAAAGAAACAAAGATCTCCTTTTTACACCATTTAAAACCTGTTTTATATTGACCAGTAAGAATGATAGTTCTTTGTACCTGATGAAGTTATCCTAATACAGATCCAACTGCATCTGAAAATTGTCACTAGTTAAAGCTGAAAGCATTAGACATATGTCTCATTCCCCCATTTGCAAGTCATGGTTTACAATTTTATTGTTTCTTCACTTGAAATATAATCTAGTATCTTGCTATTAGAGCATTACTTTTCCCAATGGTATAATTAAGGTTGTCTCGGCACTTTCACTGCAACCTTTATTTTTCAAGGAATATAATCTGTACCATGGAGATATGAAAATTCGTGTTCAGTGTTTAAAGTGTGGCTGTATATTTTTCCAAGTAAAATATAAGAATAATTGGGTAATTTGAATTGATGAATTAGGTAATACTGGAAAGAAGTTTGCTTGTGTTTTATTGACTATGCAAAAGCATTCAACTGTGTGGATCATAACAATTATAGATAACATTGCAAAGAACAGGAATTCCAGAACATTTAATTGTACTCGTGAGGAACCTGTACATAGATCAAGAGACAGCCGTTGGAACTGAACAAGGCAAGACTGCGTAGTTTAAAGTCAGGAAAGATGTGCATCAGGACTCTGTCCTTTTACCATACCTATTCAATCTGTATGCTGAGCAAATAATCCGAGAAGCTGGACTGTATGAAGAAGAACGGGGCATCAGGATTGGAAGAAGACTCATTAACAACCTGCGTTATGCAGATGACACCTTGCTTGCTGAAAGTGAAGAGGACTTGAAACACTTATTGATGAAGAACAAAGACCACAGCCTTCAGTATGAGTTACACCTCAACATAAAGAAAACAAAAATCCTCATAACTGGACCAATAAGCAACATCATGATAACTGGAGAAAAGATTGACATTGTCACGGATTTCATTTTACTTGGATCCACAATCAACACCCATGGAAACAGCAGTCAAGAAATCAAATGATGCATTGCATTGGACAAATCTGCTGCAAAAGACCTCTTTACAGTGTTGAAAAGCAAAGATGTCACCTTGAAGACTAAGGTGTGCCTGACCCAAGCCATGGTATTTTCAATCACCTCATGTGCATGCGAAAGCTGGACAGTGACTAAGGAAGACCAAAGAAGAAATGACACCTTTGAATTGTGGTGTTGGTGAAGAATATTGAACATACATACCATGGGCTGCCAGAAGAACAAACAAATCTATCTTGGAAGAAGTACAACCAGAATGCTCCTTAGAAGCAAGGATGGTGAGACTGTGTTTTCAGGAGGGATCAGTCCCTGGAGAAGGACATCATGCTTGGTAAAGTAGAGGGTCAGCGAAAAAGAGGAAGACCTCAATGAGATGGATTGACACAGTGACTGCAACAAGTGGCTCAAGCATAACAATTGTCAGAATGGCGCAGGACCAGGCAGTGTTTTATTCTGTTGTACATAGATTGCTGTTTGTCGGAACCAACTCGAGGGCACCTAAGAAAAACAACAACAATTCTGATATAAGAGGATATAAATTTATTGAAGTTAGTTAATGAAACAATTGCTCTAAATTTTCTTTCCTGGCTCTAGAAGTTGTTAAATTTAAAAAACAAAACAAAACAAATCTGTGGTATAAAAAAACCCCAAAAACTCTGTAATGTTGTTATGTGGTGAATTTCTAAGACCCTGATTGGGGCAAACGGTTAAGTACTGAACTAACCAAAAGTTTGGCCCTTTGAACCCACCCAGATGCTCCTCAGAAGAAAGTCCTGTGGATCTGCTTCTGAAAGGTCACAGCCTTCATAACCGTATGGAGTATATGGTTCTACTCCACGATATAGGAGGTCACCATGAGTAGGAATTGACTGGACAACAACTGGTTTTTTCTTTTCTTTTTTTCTTTTTTTTCCCGTGGTGCATTTCATGTAAATAAGGGAACTAGCTGAATGCAGAAACAGGATAAATGAGATTTTCCAAATACTTGGAAGACATATGGCTTTGGAAGAACTTACAAATAGGTTCTTCTAATTTCTCCTTTTAGTTCTGGTAGCTGCCATCAGTAGAACAGTGACATCAAATAAAAGTAATTGAAATGTGTAGAAATATCTATCTGTGGTATGAGTATAAGTGGAAACTAGGATATCTAACTTAATTAGATAACAGCGAACTTAATTGTGCTTCTTAATACATAAAAATAACACTCTTCAGAAAATATCTCCCAAGTTGTTTAAATCTTTTGTTTTTAAACAACTAGTGGCACATGTTAGAGTAGGTATTAAAAGAAAGAAGGTTCTAATTTGAAATGGAAAGAGTGTATTATTAACCACAGCTCTCACTTTCGTCACACCTCTTTTATTATTTTTCTTTTTCTTTTTTTTTTTAGATTTCTTTATTGCCTATAATACATCTTTGGTTTCCTCTGTTCCTGATCATCTTTTTATGATGGTACTTAGCTAGCAGTAGGAGTAAAAGTATTAAATAACTTATTACTAGTACACCTTTGGTGCTGATTCTGAGCTCTATACACTCTCAAACAGCTATTAAATGATTTCCGCCTAAATTCTCTCTCCAGCCTTTTGTTTATAACATCTCTATGTCTGATCCCAGCTCTTCGTATCACCAAGCTCCCAGCTTCTTCTCACTTGTAAAGCCAAGTGGACACTTTTTTGTTGTTGTTGCTGTTGTTTTTCTGTATTATTTCACATAAATTTATAACTCTTCCACAGAGATCCAGTCTGGTCACCTGGAGGTTTTTGTTTAGGTTCAAAAATTGTTATGTCATTTGAAATAAAAAACGGCTTTAAACTGTTAAAACATACTACTTTATCACGATTACCAATAAAAAGACACTGTTAGCTAGATAAGCTTTCATCATGTAGAAAATATGCCTGTACCATCTAGGAAACATTCATTGTTTGATTATTAATTTTAAAAGCTGTATAGTATATAGTAACATTTTGACCCACAAGTCTAGTTCGTATAGCAAACCCTTTAGCATATTTTAAAGTTCCCAAGTATATGTGTTTACTACTCAAATCCTTTGAATGTCCATTAGTTCACTGACAATAGTCTACATTGATTTCTTTAATATCCTTAGTATCTCTTGTCATATCTCTGGTTTCTTAATATTAATATCTTTTAATATGATTTACTCAGCTCATGATTAATCTTGAATTTGAAGTAATTAACTGCATTGTGAGTGAGTAAAACTTTCAAGACTCCCTTTTAGTTATTCTAGTGTTTGGTTTGAAGAAAGAGAAAGAGAAGTTTGTCCAAAGAAGTTACGCCTAAGTGACTTTTATAATTTATTTTACTATCAAGTTTTTAAGAACCATCATGCTTGTTAATAATGACATTAATCTTTAATAAATTTTTAATAAACTTTTTCAGATCAATTGCTTGTCAACATAATTACTTCTTATAATCAAATGAAAATATTTACATATAAGTTAAGAATCACATATGTCTTGAACATTTCAAATGTGTTAACGGCCAGGGAAGAATTAAAAATATCCTTATGGGAAACAGCAGAATTTAAGAGTTAAAAGAATATTCTATATTATTGCAGATTGTATTTTCCAAAAAACGGCTATAACAACATCCCCAATCCCTCATATCTTTCACAATTTTATCTTGTCACCCTCCCATCCATAATGAGATTTATGTTTTCTTCCCTTTAATTTGGATGGGCTTGTGGTATACTTGTAACTTTAATACATGGCATAATTGATGTTATGTGACTTCTGAAGCTAGGTCATAAAAGCAGTGCAGGTTCTGCCTCATTTGCTCACATGGAGCCCTAACCTGCCATGTAAGCAGTTTGACACTTCATGCTGAAGAGGCAGCTTATAGGTGGTCTGGTCAACAGCCCCAGATGAGCTCTTGGCTTATAGCTTGCTAACCATGTGAATGAGCTACCTTGGTCCACGAGCTGAGTGTAGGAAACCATATTTATACTTTATAGAAAAATACAATATTAGTTACAGAAACAGAAGATCTTTATACACCTAGAAAAAAAAAATTTGTTTTTCTCTGTTGTTTTCCTTTTGGTGTGGGAAGACTGGATTTAAACCGAAGGAACATCAGTATGAAGAAATTTGACTAAGATACGGGCCAGGGTAACACTCCTACGTCACCTGGACACTGTGGCACATTGAGAAAATACACCCTTCCTTTACTCTTCTCACACCTTCATCACAGACCACCATACTGTACCAGTTCCAATGCCTGCTCACATTGAAACACATAGAAGTGAAGTAAAGGTCTGAGCAGTGGCTTCAGAGGTGCGACACTTCCAGGTAAGGACACTGTGGTAAAATAACCGTAATAGTAAAACAAAAAATAAAATACACACAGGCACACAACTACTGTTCACATTTATTGAGTACTTCCTATGTTCTATCAACTGTGCTGAGCAGTTTTCAGTTATTCACTCACTTATTCCTCCCAATATGTATATAAGGAAACTGAGGCACAGAGGTTTAAATAAAGTGCAGTTTACATAGAGCTAATTGATAGAAATTGTAAAAGCAAAACAAACAAACAAAAAAACAAGCAGCCTCCTTAAAAATCCAAACCACTCCTTAGCCACTATGGTTTATTTCCTCTAGAAAATGGCATCTAGAATTTAAAAAAAAAAGAGTGGTCTGTCAATTAATAGTTTTCTTAAAACTAAGAAATTACCTGACTGAAGAGGTCTTTCATACCTACTTTCACTAAATATAAAATTAAATATGTATACATATCACAGAATCCAATGCATACATTATAAAATGTAAAAGGACTATTGGAAAGGTCATTGTTTTACTACCATTATTGAAGCTGACACTGTGGAGATGTTTTAGAATTACATGCTGCTATTCCTCAGCCGTAGAATAATGCAGTTTGACAAGAGAAAAATGCCCGACTGCCTTTTCATTTACTTCAGTCTCAATTTAGAAAGTAATATTTATTTTTGTTGCCCAGTCATGGAATCCTGACAGAGTCAGTCCATGAAGAAGCTGGAGTCTGTGAGTGTATTTGAGGGTTTGTTTAATTTAATTATACCTATTATTTTTAAGTGTATTTCTTCTGAGTAGGGAAAATCATATCAGGAGGGAAACCACATAAATTATTTTCTTTGTGGACTCATCATCAAAAAGATACAGAAATATAAAGCCTTTTGTAGTTCTACTTGGCAGAATAAACTAAGACCTTAGAACCAATAGAAGCCTTCTTAAGCCTTTTGTTTGTCTCCTGAGCTGAGATATAAGCAGTGAGCCAGCTCTATGTGCTAGAAAAGCATTACATAGCAGCCAGTGCTTTATACTTTGACTAATACATATGGATGTAGCAGCTTTTCATGATAGAAGTAGCTTTGCCATTGGTATATGAGAGAGAATACGTTGTCTGATTCTAAGGCCAGGAAGGTCAGCAAGAGAAACATACTTTATTTTGCTTTTAGGACTATCCTGAACAGTAGCAACTGTGGCTGTACGCTTAGGCTTCAACTCAAGCATTACAAGAAAACTAAAATAAAATAAAAGTGAGACTGCAAAAACATGGGAAAAAATCAATAGACTAAATGAGGTAGTCTTTGCTTTTCATTTTAGTTTTGTATATTAAGGAAATTAGTTTGTCATCCAAACTACAAAATCCACGAGAGGTAATTAAATACAATAACCTCTCATTATTTACATTTTCTCTCGACAAAGAATAGTATTAAATTGTCAGTAATACTAACAATGTGAGAAACCAACATTTACGGAAGCAGTGACCCACATGCAGAAATCATATTAGACTAGTTTACGCATTAACCTATTGCCGTCAAGTTGAGTCCATTCTAACTCATAGCGACTCTAAGACAGAGTAGAACTGCCTCTTAGGGTTTCCAAAGAGTGGCTGGTGGATTCAAACTGCCCACCTTTTAGTTAGCAGTTGAGTTCTTAACCACTCTGCCACCATGGATCCTTGACTAGTTTAGGTGGTCAGAAATTTCATTATTGAATGATATGATGTTATACCCATTGCACATTATTTTGAAATCAACTCAGAACGAAAAACCCTGTCAAATAATTTACAAGATATTTATGGTTGTAGCATAAAATTTTATGTTATTCAAAGGGAGTTTTAATGTAAAAAAGCTAAAAATTCTTTGAGTATTAATCTTCATGGTTTTTGTCAAAACTTATGCATTATGCTGTATCATGCTATTTGGTAGTAAATTTGAAGCAGAAACTTCTCATTTTTTAAGGAATATATTAAACCTAAATTTTTTTGGAATATGTGAAACCTTTAGAAAATTTTGATTTTTCAAGCTATATGATGAAATCAATGGTTATTATTTGACGCAAGAGATAATTATAATAACTTTTAATATAGTGGTATATATTATTTTATTCAATGCTCAAATAAATTATGAAATGTTTAAAAATATATATTTAAATGTATTTATTAAAATATGCTTATTATTCTTAATATAAAAGATAAATTTGCTCAACAAACTGAATGCCCACACAATATATTGAACAATGTAGTAATTTTTAAAATTTCTAAATCTCCATAACCTGAGATATTATAAATATTAAATATTGAACTTTGTTATTATTTTATTGTTAGGTGCCATTGAGTTGATTCACTCATAGCAACCCTATAGGACAGAGTAGAACTGCTCAATAGGGTTTCTAAGGAGCAGCTGGTGGATTTGAACCGCTGACCTTTTGGTTAGCAGCCAAGCTCTTAACCAGTACACCACCAGGGCTCCACTAAGACTAAATTTCAAGAGTTCAGTTGAATACCGAAAAACATTAGATTTGAAAAGGAGTAATAAAAAACTGAGTATAGTAGATTCAACATATATTTAAAATAATTGACTGAAATAGAATATGAATTGTATAATTTTATAACAAAACGATTAGAGGATCACACACATACTCATGTACAAATAAACAACAGTGAATTATTCCTGGGGATTTAAATAAAGCTTCTCTGTACAAGGGCTATTTAAATTAAGCACTGAGGAATAAATAACTCGATCAAATCTGTGTTTTAGTGAGATAATTTTGACAGAAATGTGAAGAAATGTATGAAGATGGAAAGACTGAAAGAAACTGAAGGCAGGAATATTTTATTTTTCAACATTTATAATGAAAATTTTAAAACATACAGACAAGCTAAGTGAATAGTACAATGAACACCCATACGCGCACCACCAAGATTTAAAAATTGTTACTATATTGCCAAATTTGTGTCATATACACAAAGCAAAAATTCAGCACGCATACACTAAAAATAGGGATTTTTGTAAATAATAACAATATTATTTAAGCTAAGAAAATTAAAATAAAAATTCCCTAAAGCAGTCCATTTTCTGATTTTACCAGTTGTCTCAAAAATACCTTTCGTAGCTTTTTTTTTTGGTAATGTTTACACATTGTATATCGGATATCACTTTTATTGTTATTAGATGTGATGAGGCCTCTCTGATTCATGGAGACTCCATGTGTGCAGAGTAGAACTACATTCTGTCACAGAGTTTTCAAAGCTGTGACCTTTCAGAAGCAGATCACCAAATCTGTCTTCTGAGCTGCCTCAGGGTAGATTGGAACTACCAACATTTTGGCTAGTAGTTGTGAGCTTAACCATTTGTGCCACCTAGGACTCCCTGGATGTCACTTTAACTTCCTTTAATCCATTAAAAAATATAAGACTACCCTCTGACATTTTTTCTCATGGCATTAACATTTTAAAGAGACATGCACCGTTGTTTTGCAGAATGTTACACAGGCTGAATCTGTCTGTGTCCTTGAGGTGTTGTTACACTGATTTCTCCATATTGTCTGTTTCTAAGAAACTGGAAGTTAGATTTAAAGAGTTGATTAGATTCAGGTTAACCTTATTTGGTGTGAACTTTTCATAGGTGACATGTGTGTAGAGGAAAAACTCTGGTCACTGTAGAAATTTGAAATAGATTTATTGAAAGCAAGACACAGTTTAAACCGGGGAGACGTTAGCCGCACCAAGTGAAAGCCACTCCCAGGAGTGGCTGGCACAGCGGCCAACTATAGGGCTAAACCAAGTCTTCTTTGGGTTTGGGCGTAAAAATGTATGTGGGAATGGTGATTAGCTATTGATCATTGCTAGGGTACTACTTACAGGGTAGTTACAAGATGATTACACAGCAGTCACAGGATGCTTACAGAACATATTTTCTGAGATTAGACAGTGGGAACAGTTTGCTAAAGATTAAACATTTCCTGGGTGTTTTACACAAGGATCTGCGATAAGTATTTGGTGCCGTCCCCATCCCCACCCTTCTTCTGGCCGAATCACAGAGAAAACATTCCTTCAATACAGCTTAAGTCTGCACAAAGGTTAAAGAGTTGTAAGGCAAAAAAGCAGAACTCAGCACACAGTGGAAATGGAGTGGCTCCAGGGTTTAGGCTAGCCATTTTACTTAGGTCAGAAGCCTCAGGTTTAAACGTACCTACACATATGCCATCAGGAAATGGATTGGGTTGGGTGGACTATTTGCAGGCTATACTGTTACTCAGTTAAGGCGGTGACCAACGCATCTTTCCATTTTAAAGCACATATTTTACTTTGCAAATAGCAAAAAGAAAAAGAATAAAAAAGTGTAGGTGTCACTTTAGTACCATGTGACTAATGGTTTCAGCATCTACTACATCTACAGCCTGCATTGATTATCTTATCAGGGCCTGAAAGATAGTTATTTTTAAAATTCTTTCATCCTTCTTCATTAATTAGCTGTCATTCTTCCATAAGAGCTTTCCTAGTCTACTGGAAGTGAAAATTAGAACTTAATTTATGTCTTTTAATGAACAAATTTTAGAATAAGGGGCTGGCATAATAGCCACCACACATGATAGCAGATAAGGTTTTTTTTTTTCCTTTCTTTTTCCATATCAATATGGACTCAGATTTTTTTATTTATTCATGTCAATTAAAAAACATGATTCTTCTTGATTCTGAAGTCTCATTTTTGCATGTGAGAGCCCCTTCAAATTGAGTATTGTGTGCTTTTGTTCTGTCCTCATTAAACTTTGCTCTTTTCCTTGCTTTTGTTGCTGTTGTTAGGTGCCGTAGAGTCGATTCCAACTCCTAGTGACACTATGTACAATGGAACGAAACACTGCCAGGTCCTGCACCATCCTCACAATTGTGGTTATGCTTGAGCCCATTGTTGCAGCTTCTGTGTTTTTCCATCTCGGTGAGGGTCTTCCTCTTTTTTGTTGACCGTTTACTGTACCAAACATGATGTCCTTCTCCAGGGACTGGCCCCTCCTGATAACACGTCCAAAGTATGTGAGACACAGTCTCACCATCCTTGCTTCTAAGGAGCATTCTGGCTGTACTGCTTCCAAGACAGATTTGTTCGTTCTTTTAGCAGTCCATGGTATATTCAATATTCTTCACCAACACCACAGCTCAAAGGCGTCAATTCTTCTTTAGTCTTTCTTATTCATTGTCCAGCTTTTGCATGCATATGAGACGACTGAAAACACCATGGCTTGGATCAGGCGCACCTTAGTCCTCTAGGTGACATCTTTACTTTTTAACACTTTAAGGAGGTCTTTTGCAGCAGAATTTCCCAATGTGCATTGCTTAATTTCTTGACTGCTGCTTCCATGGGTGTTGATTGTGGATCCAAGTAAAATGAAATCTTTGACGACTTCAATCTTTTCTCCAGTTATCGTGATGTTGCTTGTTGGTCAAGTTGTGAGGATTTTTTTCTTTATGTTGAGGTGTAATCCATACTGAAGGCTGTGGTCTTTGATCTTCATCAGTAAGTACTTCAAATCCTCCTCACTTTCAGCAAGCAAGGTTGTGTCATCTGCATAACGCAGGTTGTTAATGAGTCTTCCTCTAATCCTGATTCCCCATTCTTCTTCATATAGTCCAGCTTCTCAGGTTATTTGCTCAGCATACAGATTGAATATGTATGGTGAAAGGATACAACCCTGATGCACACCTTTCCTGACTTTAAATCATGCAGTATCCTCTTGTTCTGTTCTAGCAATTGCCTCTTGGTCTATGTACAGGCTCCTCATAAGCACAACTAAGTGTTCCAGAATTCCCATTCTTTGCAACATTATCCATAATTTGTTATGATTCACACACTCCAGTGACTTTGCATAGTCAGTAAAACACAGGTAAACTTCTTTCTGGTATTCTCTGCTTTCAGCCAGGATTCATCTGACATCAGCAATGATATCCCTGGTTAGCATCCTCTTCTGAATCCCGCTTGAATTTCTGGCAGTTCCATATCCATGTACTGCTGCAGCTGTCTTTGAATGATCTTCAGGAAAATTTTACTTGCATGTGATATTAATGATATTGTTCGATAATTTCTACATTCGGTTAGATACTTTTCTTGGGAATAGACATAAATATGGATCTCTTCTAGTTGGTTGGCCAGGTAACTGTTTTCCAAATTTCTTGGCATAGACAAGTGAGCACTTCCGGTGCTGCATCTGTTTGCTCTTTAAAATCACTGTTACAAAAATAGAAAGGAAGTCACAAACTGGGAGTAATTGTTTGCAAACCATATATCTGGCAAAAGACTTGTATATAGAATATATAATTAATTCTTACAGCTTTCTATGAAAAAAAGAAGAACCCAATAAAAAATAAAACCAGAAAACACACAATTAAAAAATGCGGACAGACTTCATCAAAAACAAGATTGCAAATAAACCCAAGAATGATGGCTAACTTCTTTAACCATCAAATTAACAGTCAAATGGAAAATTCAAATTCAAAATATGGGAAATGAAAGTAGTCAAAGAAAAGTACATACTATATGATTCCATTTACATGAAATTCTGGAAAATGAAACAATGGTCTATGATGACAGAAAGAAGATAAATGGGAGTAAAAGTTGCTTGGTGGAAAAGGAAGGCAGGGAGAAGCGGAAGGAAGGAATTAAAAAAGGGCACAAGGAAATTTTGGAGATGATGGCTTTGTTAATTATCTTGATATTGATGAGGACTTCAAGTGTGTATATTTCAAAATGTACACTTTAAATATGTCTAGTTTATTACATATCAATTATACCTCAAAAATTATTAAAATGCCTTCTGTTAAAGAAAAATGCCCCTCTTGTTTGAACATAACTTGAACCTTTACGAGAAACTGGGGACCTCTGGTAAAGACAGTTCTGGGAAAAGTCAGCTGAGCACTTTTTAAAAAAATAACCAAGCTTGAAAACACCTAACCACAAATGCTTACGTAAACTTAAACTTATAGATTACAGATCAACAAGTTTAGCAAACCAATCTGAATTAAAGCTTAACTTTTAGATAACTTGCCTTCTGCAGACTAAGCAAATATCACTCAATTTTTGTAAATTCCCTTTCAAAAGCTCCTAACTGTTTGAGTGGAAAGACCCTGTTTGTAGTGTATATAAACTGGCTGAAATTGTAATCTGGTGATCTTATCTCTGTGAAGAAGAGACAACCTATTCTGGACAATTATTCTTCAAAAAACCCTAATCAATTATAATCTGATTTGAGTTAAATTTCTTTTCCACATTGCATTATCTTTATGTACTACTTAATATGGTTTCTCAATTTTTTTTTGTTTTAGTATGTTTGCCTCTATCTATGTTCATTCATGAGTGTGATTGATCTGTATCTTTATTTTGTTCCTTTGCCCAAAAGCTGAACCCATTTCCAGGACTGGTAGGTAGGTAATTTATTTGGGAGATGGTCAGTGGAAGCAGGAAAGAGAAAGCAAAGAGCATGAGACAAAGAAAGTAGAAAACAAAAATAGAATGAATTATTAAGCTGGTTACCAACTTGGGAAACTCTGACCCAATCTTGCTGAGGACTCTGTTTTGTCTTTATGAAGGTTGGGAAGTAGAGCATTTATCTTCTTACTCTAGCCCCAGTATTGCTTGAGTGTTGTACCTGGGGGCATTAACTCTCTGGTAAACTGAGGGGTGCAATAAGTACTTGGTAGAATACTTGCAGTGAACAGTCTGTTTCACCTGAAGTTGAAATCAGAGGCAACTGAGAGGATGTGGCATACAGCACCAACAGAGTGGTGATTTTTTAAAATACAACTGCATCTTTGATTCCCCTTCCAATAAGGGGTGGGTCCTATGTCCCCTCTACTTGAAGTGGCATCTTTGCATTACTTGCAGAAATACTCTTGACACTCTAACCCACTATGGGAAAAGTTCAATGGCCCAAAAGTTACCATGCTGTGAGGAAGCTCAAGCTACTGCAACCCACTTTAACCTGCTCTTTCAGTCATCTCAGCCTACATGACAGACACGTGAATGAACAAGTTTCAAGATAATTTTTGCCTCCTGCTGCATAAATAACCCCAGATATTCAAGTCTTTTCAGCTGAGGACCCAGATATCATGAAACAAAAATAAGTCTTCCCAGATGTACACTATAGGAATCCCTGCTCTACAGAATAAAATGATTATTTTCTATGACGCTCACATTGGGATGATGCATATGCAGATAACGGAAGTACATAGTATTTGTTACTGCCATTAACTTGCTTTCTTGTATTGTTTTTGTTTATATGTCATAATAAGGTTAGATATAATAAGATTATATAATGAGTTGGTGTCTTAGGCTGGTTTCTCTAGAGAAGCAAAACAAGTAAAGCATATAAATATGTCTAGAGAGATTTATATCAATGAAATGGCTCAAGAGGTTGTAAAGGCTGGAACATCCCAAGTCTGTTGGTCAAGATAGAGACTTCTCCTGATTCATGTAGCCACAGGGGCTGGCAAAACCAAGATCAGCTGGTTGGAGAGCAGGGCTCTTGCTCATAGGCTGTAAAGATCAATGAATCCCAAGATCTGAAGGCAAGACCACAGGTAAGCTGCTAGCTCAACTCCCAAGAACTGGAGGTCAGATGAATAGTAGCCAGCTTCAGGATCCAGAATGATCAAAAGCCCACAAGCCTTGCCAGAATATCCACTTATATTCAATGCAGGCCACACACCCAAGGAAACTGCCTTTTCAACAGACTCGCTACTCATAGCAGATCTCATCATGGAAGTGATCACAAAATCCTATGACTATCAAACCACTGAGAATCATGGCCCAGCCAAGTTGACACTCAACCTTAACCGTCACAGTTGGGAAAGTGTTCCTTCTTTTATTTTCTCTGTTAAAGTTTTAGACTTGAACTCTCTGCTCTTGAATTACCTTATTCATGATGCAGACTTACATTTTATCTAAACGATCTTGTCTTTTTTCCATATTTTTTAAGTTTATTGTCACCTTGAGGACTAAGTTGTTCCTAACCTAAGCCATGATATTTTCAATTGCTTCATATGCATGTGAAAGCTGGACAATGAATAAGGAAGACCAAAGAAGAATTGATGCATTTGAATTACTGTGTTGGTGAAGAATGTTGAGTATACCATGAACTGCTAGAAGAATAAATAAATCTGTCTTGGAAGAAGTACAGCTAGAATGCTCCTTGGATGCGAGGATGGTGAGACTTCATCTAACGTATTTTGGACATATCATCAGATGGGACCAGTCCCTGCAGACGGACATTATGCTTGGTAAAGTAAAGGATCAGAGAAAAAGTAGAAGACTGTCAACAAGATGGTTTGACATAGTGGCTGCAACAATAGGTTTAAACATAGCAATGATTGTGAGGATGGCGCAGGACGGGACAATGTTTTGTTCTGTTGTACAGAGGGTTGCTACACATCAGAAACACTTTGAGGACACCTAACAACAACAACAACAACAACATTGTCTCAATTATATTTTCTAGTATTTTGAAGTTTTGTTTCTCCAGTTCCTAATTTCTGAGATACATGGAGAAAGAAGAACAAAAGACTCATAATATTGTCATCATGCTTTGCTTTTTGTAGTGTCTTATCCATGTCTTTTAAGTTCCTAATCACTGAAGACATTTTCTAATAAATTACCTTTTCTTCTCTTTAGACAGGCATTCAGTATTTAGCTTGATATATACAGCATGTTTATTAACTAATATTCTTACTTATGTAATTTCCCTCCAAGCAACACTTAGCAATTGGCTTCTTTTTGAAATTTATTTTACTTTCAATGTTTAAAGTGGCAGCAAATCTCAAAATGAATACAAATATTGAGACTACCTTTTTTTTTAAATCAACCAGGCTTCGGCCTGTTTTTCCAGATCAGAAAAGCTAAAGGAAGAGAAATATATTTTTTTTTGACCAGATATTTCCATATGCATTGTTTCATTTAATTTTATAACCTACCTCTTTCTATTATTATTGTCATACTTTAGAGACAGATGCCCTAAATTTCAGACTTTAATTTATTGCCTAAATTCATGTAGTTAATAAATGGCACACCTGAAATTTGAAA
Source organism: Trichechus manatus latirostris (assembly GCF_000243295.1). Lineage (NCBI taxonomy): Eukaryota > Metazoa > Chordata > Mammalia > Sirenia > Trichechidae > Trichechus > Trichechus manatus. The sequence goes on from NW_004443953.1 coordinate 10,669,394, forward strand.
GTAGAATCCTATGATTCACAAAAATTCCATATAAAAGACAGCCTAGTTTCTGCTATACAGAGAGCAGTTAAAATGTTATCTTTCATTTATAGCCTTATTTAAAACCATATGGCATTACAAATATTTTAGATAGTTAGAATTTTTAACTTTTCTTAAAGTTATGTTACAAGAAAAACTCAGTCAAATGGTACTACCAAGCTAATTTGAGATCTTAGAAATTTTCATCTAAGTTAGTTTTCCATGGGCGATATCTGATGATACATTCCTTTATACAGTCTTGTGATATATGACCTTTATTATCAAAACTAGCCCTTTGTTATTTATTAAATCCGAATTATTGATTTCTAAAATTAAAAATTTTTATATGAGCAGTTCCTCTGACTTAGACTTCATCTCCACCTTCTATTTCCTTCACCATTTAGTCTTTTTTTAAATTAAAGATGTACACTATTTTGAGACTACAAATAGACCTTTTCTAAAATGTTATTTTATATATTAAATAAAAATAAAAGTGAAATGTATGTTCATCCACTAAATATTTAGAACTACATGCTTTCGATATTTGTCTTTTTAAGTCTTCCTAGCTAGCTTTTTCTTTCTTTCTTTTTTTTTAAATTCATATTTAACATATCTAAGCCAGACATTTACCAAGAAACAAGATAAATTGAAATCAGACTTTTGCCAAGAATCAGAATGACTTAAATGTCCTATGTTACCCGTAGTTTCCATCTGGGCAACTGAAAATTCTGCATCTCAGTTGTATGCTTGGAGAGGAGATTGATGTACATGGCTCCTAATTAAAATTCCAGGTCCAAATTAACAATTTTATCAATTACATGTCTATTGTGCTGAGGTTTATCTTCCTCTGGCAAATTTTGGGTTTTCTCAGGGAATTAGAATATTATATGCAATCTAAAAGTCTGCATTCCAACTCCATAGATACCTCAATTGTTATGCAAAAGAATACCCCTGTTTTTATTTCCTTTAAAGAGATTTGCATTGTATCTGAGAACATAAATTGTAACTCTAAATCACCCTGTGTCTTTGCAGGGCTGGGTATTAATAGTTGTACTCTCCAAATGGCGCAGAGTTAAGACTTGGTGGGAGAAGAGTTGAGAATACTGTTTGAGAAAATAGCTCTTTTGTAGTGTGGGCTTGGGACTAGTGTACTGGAATTAGAGGCCATTTGAGTTGATCAGTCAAATCTTATTTTTATGTTTTATCAGGTATCTGTGCTACTTTAGTTCTAAGGATAAAGGACATGTAGTCCATAAATAAGTTTGTCAGTGCAACTTCATGCATTAGACAACTAGTGAAATGTCCTTTGTTTTTTGGATGTAGTCTCCGCTTTCTCTCTCTCTCTCTTTTTTCCCCTGATTTTTTTCTTATTCATTACAATTCTTAGGAAAATTTAAGGGTATTTGTATGGAAATATGTATGGTTTACTCTATGATCAGGTTACTTCATAATTCAATAATTTATAAATTTGAAAGACAATGAGATCAAATGTGTACACACATAATTACATATATATTTTATACATTTTACATTATATAATTTAATGCTGTATGGCATGTTTGAAAGTGTTAGAAGTTTACAATGGTGAAAAAGACCAAAGCTTTATATCAGATACTCTCCAACTTTTCATTTTATTGATGTGCAACATCCAGAGGCCATTTTTTTTTTCAAAATGTATACAGGAAAAACAAAACAAACAAGTATTTGTTTTCATTGAGACATTGGTTGTTCTTATAGATTACACTTTAAAAAAAGAAATGTATATGCACAGAACATGTTTCTTTATGTACAATTGCACATAAACAAATGGTAGTTTTATTAGAAAGTTTTAATTATGTCTTTCAATATTGCTTTCATTCAGAAATGAAAATCTCATTATATTTAAATTTGTGATTGTGAATCATGTTTACTTTCCTAGTTACAGAGAAAACTTTTTTTATTTTATGATTTAAAAATTAACAATAAAATACAGTAAGACAGTATAAAAGGATAAGTTAGGTGCTATTGCCTACAATAACGAGAGGAAATAAAGTTTTGAGGAATCTATCTTTTTTTTTATTGATTAGCAATACTTCTGTGTAAGAACAAGGAATGTCAGAAAAAATGACTGTTACGTATGTATGAGGCCTTGGATGAGTAAAAGAAAATTATTTGGATAGGTATGCAGAAGAATGAGAATGTTAGAAAGAGAGCAGTCAAAATTGTATGATGGGATAGAACTCAATATAATAATTTCATAATAGAAAATCAAAATTGATAGGAATTCCTATTATACTACATGTCCAGATTGGTTGTCATTTCAACACATAGAACATGGAAACCAATACAAGTATTATCATGTTGCAAAATTACTTCAAAGTTAATGTGACTACTACTTTTCTACCTCAGAAATAATCAGCAATATCTAATTTCAGATATGTCGTAGAATTGTTTAAACTTTTTGCCAGTGCTCAAAAATATTAAGGTGTTTTTCCTCTGGAGCTATGTCAATCCATTACACAGTTTTGAAGTCTTCTGTATTGTTTATGGCAAACCATTGGGAACACTAAAATTAAAAAAAAAAAAAGCTGGTAAATTTTATTTTCTATTTTGTATCGCATTCAGTGAAAACAACCGCTTGCTTTAGGTTGATATGAGAAACACTCTCAGATAGAGGATAAAACATAGCAGCATACTTCTCTCAAGAAGAAATAACAATTAATAAAATTAGAAATTTTAGTTTAAGTTTTCGTTGTGCTATTGTATAATTCAGCTAGAAATCTTTAAGAAGTATTACTCAACATTAGATTATTTTTTAAATTGTGAAGAGACCTAAAATGGCATAGTCTGAAAGAAAAGAATAAAGGAAAGAAAGAAACTCTGTTCTTTATAATTACGTGAGTCTCTAACTTAATAGCAAGAGCTAGATTCCTTGAAATGGACACAACGCTTTTAAGATATAACCCTTGAGTAACCTCCTTCTGGAAACTTTTTCTAACTCAGACCACCAGGTTGCATCTGCTGCCCTTCCTGTGTTGCATATTCCTCGAACATTTCTTTACCATGAGCCAAACAGGTTTCATCTCTTTTCCGACTATGTTATAAAGTCCTGGAACAAAACATACTTTTTTAAGTTTTTAAATCCTCAGCGTGCATTTTCCATCACAAGTGTGGATTTGACACGAACCTCACATATACCCTCTTTGGGTTGAACAACTTTAATTTGTTCTTACATCCCTGTCCTTTTCTAGACAAACAGTAACAAAGAAAAGCCATGGCTTATTCACTTTTGTGTCCTCCTGTCTATTATATCATAGACATTAAGTAAAAAAAATATATATATAAAAATTGACAGCCCTTTATCTTTCTAGCCCCTAGGTGGTGCAAATTGTTAACACACTTGACTGCTAACTGAAAGGCTGGAGGTTGGAATCCACCAGAGCTGCCTTTGAAAAAAGGCCTGGTAATCTACTTCCTAAAATTCAGCCATTGAAAACCCTGTGGATCATAACTGTACTATGACACACAGAGGTCAACTTGAGTAGAAATTGATGAAGGTGACTTATTTTTTTTTTTTTCCATCTTTCTAGTATACAATAAGGCTAGGCTATGTGTCCAATACCAGCTGCAAAACCAGAGAGTAGAGTCATCTTTGGAGACAAATTCCTCCCCATCCCCTGATCTTTGGAGAGAGAATCTTCCCCATTCCCTGACAAGGTCTCCTGTGGATAGCTGTGCCTTAGAGTAACAGGATCTTCTAAGGCAGTGGTTCTCAAAGTGTGTTCCCTGGAGAAGCATCATCAGCATCACCTGGGAATATGGTAGAAATATAAATTCACAGGCTCCACCACAGACTTACTGAATAAGAATCCTAGGAGTGGAGGGAGCCAACAATCTGTGTTTTAGCAATTCCTTTATTTGACATGATGCTCACTAAAGTTTTTGAGAACTAGCCTTCTAGGTCAATGACTATTGTGTGGATATGTTGGAACCACATGTTTAAGGCTTCTGAAAATCATCTATGTGCCGTCTTTTCTCCAAAAGAAGATATTCTAAGGGGCCCTTGGCAAGTAAACATAGTATAAGGAATCTTCTGTAAAATGAAGTGATATGCAAAGAAGTTTAAAATCAAGATTTGATCTAAATGAAATATTTTTATGATATACCTGATATCTGGTCTGATTTTAAAAAGACTGAAAAAAATAGTTTCGTATATATACACAAACAAAGGAAAAATGACATGTAAACCAATCATTATTCAGTGGTAAAAACTTTTTTTTAACTTATTTTATGTAGTTACCTGAAAGGCATAAAGAAGTTTCATCAAAGCCATGAAGTTTCCATATAGCCATCAGATAGTGGCTACAATATCAAGGGGCTTTTCCATTGAAGGTAACATGATAAATTATTTATATTTCAAAATGTGTGCTAAAAGTGAATTTCAATTAAAAAAGGATCTGGAAGATTTATTGTATCATGTAATTTTAAATGTCACCAATCATGTTTAAGTGATTAATCTGCCAATATATATTATTTTCTATGTTTTTTACTTCATTAACAGGATTACTAAGTACCTTGGTAATGTGAAAAGACAGAGGTCAGGGATAGATTTATTTTTTTTGGCAGTACTCCAAGTTAAACAATGACACATGTATATTTTTACATAGTTTTAGAAATTGTTTAAAATTAACCATTTAAAATATTAGTGTTCCTGACTAATGTTTATTTGTTGAGAAGAAAGTAAGTTTACTTCCCAATTTCAGATGCTTTTATCTTCTAGCATATTTTGACATGCTATGTTATTATCTTTTGTATTAATTACAGAATTGCCTTTAATTTAAATAGAATAAAAGCAAGCAAGATATGCAGAAGCTATTCAGATCCATTAGAATCGGCATCTACTCTAGGTTAACCTGGGCTGTTTACACATCTCATATTTTCTTTTTCTATTCTATTTTAAATATTCAGTACCTTTATGGAATTAATTTTGATGCAGTGTCTGTGTACAAAGCTCATTATTTTATTTCTTTAATTTTTTTCATTTTTACTTTAAAAGAAAATCCACCTTAAAAAGTTTCATTCAGTATCATAAGAGATTTGATTGTACAATACTGAAAATGATTCAGTGTTAAGGATTTTGCAATCATGGAAAGTTAAACCCAGAAAGACCAGAAAGAACCATCCACCCAACTCTCTTGTTGAAAAAAACGCAGGATTTATAGCCCAGAATACATGCCCAAGGTCACCCAACCAGGGACAAAGAACTCTTGGCGATGTTATTTTAGGCTTAAGTGACGAAGAATCAACATTTCAGAAGTGCTGTGAATGATCGGTGTCATCGCTTACATATGCGAATCGCCTGCCAGAGACCCTGACCTTTGGTGATCTTTCTCCAGAGCAGCTGCAACATTTACTAGGTACTAACTACGTCCAGGGTGCTATGGGCCTTGAGCAAGCGCTCCAAGATGAGTGAGACCAGCTCCTTACCTGATGTGTGCCCACGAGGTGTCTCTTCTGTTTTCACTAGTGGATCCTCACAAAAAGATTAAGCAGAAAACTACCAAGGTCAACTCTGTGCAAAAGTATTGCTTTAGACTCATTTGAATGATAACCATAAGAGCTGTTCTACACTCTTGACTCATATGTAAGTCACAACAACCATGAGGCAGGTGCTCTTATTATCCCATCTTACAGGCAAGGAGACTGAGGCATGGAGAGGTTAAATAACGTGCTTATTCATACGTGACAGGAGTGGGATTCAGACTCAGGCAGTCTGGCTGATGAAGACCAGCCCAGATCCATTCCTTTGGGTTCACTTGGTAATCTTCAGGCATCTTCCTGTAAAATGCCACTTACCAACTAGCCCTTTATTAGCCACTGATTCTTCAGGGATGAGTTGCAGGTGTTTTCAGGCAGAGACGCCAGTTGAGAACGGCGGCCTACAAGACAAATAGGTGTGGTGGGAATATGCATGTTTGGAGATGAGGGATGGGGGTGTAGGTGGAGCTCCTTTAGAATGTTGCCTGGGACATGCTGTAAGCCATGTTTGACTCTTGGTCTGAGGGAAAAAAGCCACACACACTTTTTTTTGTTTGTTTCTAATAATATCTAAAAGCTACTCTGGGGTAGGAAGAATGACAAGAAAGCGTGTAAAAATCTAGGTGGTGGTTACAGGGTGTTTGTTTGTAATTACTCAGATAGATAAATCACAATATAAAGGGAAAAAAACTAACATAAGGATTTGCGTGGCGGAGAGAGGTCAGAAGTTGTAAAACACAAAATAAGGTAGGAATATATCCAAACAGATTGGTAATTGTAGGTGTAAATCTGTCAGAGTCAACCATTAAAAGTCAAAGATGATCAGATGAGAGGAGGTTGTGGCAAGATGGCGCCCTAGGCAGAAACACCACGCTGTCCCTCCACAGCAAAGATCCGAAAAACTAAGCCAAACAGAGAACGCAACATACCTGAAACCCTAGAACATCAAATGAAGAGATACAGAACTCAGCCGAGCACCAAATGGAGTGAGAATACTGAAACAGAACGGAGAGCGAGGAGAGATTCATGCAGAGGTCCCCTACCAGATAACGCAGCGCAAATCCACCATCTTGGACTCCTATCGGAGACGAGCAAATGGGGGTATGAGAAAGCAGCCTCATGGAGTGTCCAGTGGGAGACAAAACAGCCGGGACGAAACAAATACATCTACAATCAATAATCGTGAGAAATATCTACTGAATGCCCCAAAAACAGCAAACAATATCAAAACATTTAGAAAAACAGGACAGGATGGTTCCAGTAGGCGTCCAAATTCAAACACCAGATGACTCTCCTGTGGAAGAACATGTACTAGAAGTACCTGATAGGGAATTTAAATCTCTAATACTAGGAATTTTCCAAGAACTGAGGCAAAAAGCTGACAAACATGAGAAAAAAATAGAAAAATTCATGGAAAATACAGACAAAAAATTGGAAGAATTCAGGAAGA
>NW_004443953.1:10683038-10692069 GCF_000243295.1 Trichechus manatus latirostris
TTTTTTTTAAATGGCCCCAAAGCTAAGAATGTGTTTACATTTTTAAATGGTTATCTAACTATGCACGTGATATTCTCTATTTTGCCTGTGAGCCCACAAAGCCTGAGATATTTACTCTCTGGCCCTTTGAGAAAAAGTTTGCCAACCTCTGTCTAAATACCTGTTGCCGTTGAGTCAATTCCAACTCCTAGTGACCCTATACGACAGAGTAGAACTGTCCCATAGGGTTTCCAAGGAGCAGCTAGTGGATTTGAACTGCCAGGCTTTTGGTTAGCAGCAGAGCTCTTAACCACTGGGCCACCAGGGTTCCTCTGTCTAAATAATGACCTCTAAATCAGATTTTACTGAAAAGTTCTAGTTAGTGGGTCAGTCTGGGTGTCACACAGAACAGTAGAAGAAAAGGCCTTCCCTAGGAACTTGGACCTCTCTCTTGCTTTCTTTTGTTGCCACTTTCCTTACTGCTCCCTTCTCAATCTACAAATACATTCATGTCTCCCCAACCTTAAGAAATAAGCAACAGAACCTCCCGTGAGCCTACTGCCCACTCATGTCACTGTTCCACAGCACTGAAATTATGGACGACGGTCGCCATCTTTGCAGACAGCCCTCATCCTCAGCCCACTCCTTAGTCTTGTTATACCTGGTGTGCACTTTTGTCAGTGAATTTAAACTGTGCTCTCAAAAGTCATCTTCTACCCATAATTGGTGGTCTGTGATAGCCAACCTCATCCTTTTCAACTTCTGTAATGTTGGATACCCCTCTTCCTAAAAGTCTCTGCTTCCTTTGCTTCTTTCACCTACTTTCCTTTGCCTACTTTTGAGAAACAGAAATGTGGGTCCAGATGCTTCCATTGTACCTCTTCTGTTCTGCTTACCGTGCCTCTCAAACACCAGTGTGCTGTAGAATAACTTGAAGAGAGTCTTAAAAAGGCAGACTGTGGAATACCATTGCTAGAATGTCCTAGTCATTGGGTATGGCGTTTATTTCCAGATCTGTCCTGGCAGGAAATTGACGTCTAAAATGCAGAAGGGTTGGGTAAAAGCGATCTGGGAGTCCTACAGAGGTACTAACAGCATAAAGACAGATAAAGTTGCCAGGAAGAATGGAACAGCTCTTTCCTGGGCCTTCTGCCCCAGAATCACCTGAGGTGCTGTAAAAAAAGCAGATTTACTAATCTATTAACCAGAATCATGGGATCTGGGACCTGAGAGTCTGCCTGAGGGCACTGACTTTCTGTTAAGGATAATGGAAAAAATTGGAGAGTGGTGATGGTTGCTCAACGTGATGAGCATAATTAATCTCATGGAGTTGCACATGTAGATAATGTTGAAATAGAAAATGTGTTGTTATATACTTAACACACACACACACACACACAAATATCCCCCAGGGAGTTTTCATCACACTCTAAAGCGTAAGAAGAATGCTTTAAATTAGTCCAGCACCAGAGTCCATGTTCTTTCAACTCTTCCCTCCACTCCTGTCCCAGCTGTTTTAAGGACCGACTGAGCAAACCCAAGAGCTCTCTAAAGGACCCACCTGCTTACAGGGGAAAGAAGCAGAAGGGGGAGCAGGCAGAGCACCTTCCCCTTCATGCCACTGAGTTCAGAGGTGACTGGTTCACTACAGATGTGCTAGTGAGAGGCTATGCACCAGCTGTCTTTCTGGTTCTACAGAGCCAGGAACAATTAAGGACAATATGTTCACCACACTTCTCCCACCCCAAAACAGGAGGATCAGTGGGGCTTGCTTTAATAAAACTATATTAGCAAAAGAGTTAATGAAGAAGCTGTTGATAAGATAAATCACCTTATGAAGGGTGAGACAGTACACAATACAGGGGAAACTAGCACAACTGGTACAAGGAAAGGTCATGGAAGCCCCATAGACACATCCAAACTCCCTGAGGGACTAAATTGCTGGGCAGAGGGCTGTGGGGACCATGGTCTCGGGGAACATCTAGCTCAATTGGCATGACACAGCTTGTAAAGGCAATGCTCTACATTCTACTCCACTGGTCTCATCCCTTCGGGAGAAAGGGAGAATGAAGATATGAGGATACAAGGAAAAGATTAGTCCGATGGACTAATTGTCCACAGCTACCAAGGCCTCCACCAGACTTGAGTCCAGTACAGCTAGATGGTGCCTGGCTACCACCACTGACTGCTCTGACCAGGATCACAACAGAGGGTTCTGGACAGAGCTGGAGAAGGATGTAGAGCATAATTCTAACTCACAAAAAAAAGACCAGATTTACTGGCCTAAAGGAGACTACAGAAACCCCGAGAGTATGGCCCCCAGACACCCTTTTAGCTCAGTGGTGAAGTTATCTCTGAGGTTCACTGTTTAGCCGGGGAGTGGACAGCCCAATAAAACCAAATGAGACTAACGAGGTACAGTAGTCCAGTGACAAGGGCCAGAAGGCAGAAGGGGACAAGGAAGCTGGTGATAGGAAACACAAGGTTGAGTAAGGATATTGTTGATGTGTTGTGAGATTGTTAACCATTGTCATAGGGCAACATTTGTAGTAACTGTTAAATGAGAAACTATTTTGTTCTGTAAGCCTTCATCTTAAGTGAGAATAACAGCACAATTGGAAGAGCGTAGTCAATGTCACTGAACTGTGCATGTAGAAATTTTTGAAATGGTGTATCTTTGGCTATGTGTATTTTCACCAAAAAAAAAAGTTGAGAAGTTAGAGGGTTGACATGTTGTGGGGTTGTTAACCATATGTTAACAATATGTGTACTACTGTTTCGTGAGAAACTATTTGTTCTGTAAGCCTTCACCTGAGGTACAATAAAAAAATAAAAAGTTTCATTCAAAAGTATTGAAGTTATATTTAATACCACATGAATGTTGTTTAAACCTGACAAAGCATTTTTTCTTTCTTACACAAAAGTCAGAAAATATAACTGTTTCACTATGATAGTAAGTCATCATTTTTTAGTGTAGAGAATATGCATTTTAATTTCATCTCGGCTAGGATTTAGGTTGTATCACAATACAATTTTAATTAGGCCCACAATAATTTGCTTGTTTTTAAATAAACATAATCAAATTTTTCATATGAAAATAGTAATTAATTTGCACATGTATTTCCCCTGTTAATTATATCTTGCTTCACATTTCAAATGAAATTCTCCAAACATGCATTATTTTAAACAATAAATTAATAATAAAGCTCATGGCAAGGTGGTTAGTACTCTTAAAACAATGGAATTTAATTAATATGTCTATTGTCTTTCAGCGACTCCAACATCAACAAGTTTATAGACAATTGATTATCCTCTAATTTCACATTTAATGCCTAATTTTATCCACTTAGGCAATTTTCAGTAGATAAACTGTAGAGAAATATACATCAGGAAGCCTATTTCATTCAAATAATATTTTATGTATATTTAGACTTTTACACTTAAAAATGCTTTCATATGTAACGTCTCATGCGTTTCTTAAAGCTGTGATTTATGAAGAAGTAGAATTAAAACTTATTTACCTATAAATCAGAGATCATATCTTACCTAGAGAAACTGATTTTTTAGAATTTAAGTACATTATCTAAGTCAACCTGGCTAATAAGTTGCACAGTTAAGAGGCAAACTCATTTTGACTCCAAATCCATTGTTCTTTTTCTACAGGGTACCATGTCTCTGTGCTTCCCCTTAGCAGTTCTATAGGCCACCAATATTAAAAGTGAGAACGCCTCGATAAAGCGGGGGGAGGGAGAAGAGTTGGCTAAAAGCTAAACAGAGCATGAAATAAACAACGTGTTTGGAGACTATGGAAAAACAAATTGTTTAGGCAGTTTTGGCTGGATAGATTTACCATAGGTCCCTCCAAAGGAAAGATTATTAAAATAATTGGGAAGTATTTACTACTTCATAGGTCAAAAATCATTTGTATGTGCACATTTTAAAATATCGGGGGTGAGGGAGGAAAACAGCCTTGTTAAATCTTTAATCTTTCATGTTCAACTTTTGTAAACAACCAAGAAAATAAAAGCTAGTGAAATAGTTATGGCTGTAATCTCTATTATAAAACAATGAGCAAGAATTTTAGCTAACATGCAAAGGCTTGATATTTAAACAAGGGAATGAGTTTTCCTGTTGTGTAATTTTGAGCTGGATCATAATTTAAGACAAACCTTTTGGGATTTTCAATATTGTGAAGCCACATGAGTGAAGGGACAAAATGTGGAGGATTTTAAAATCTGTTGCTATGTTTTATTTAAAGAGATGTACTTCCTGTAATACTAAGGTTCAAAAAGATGTAGATGAACATACATAAAGATCAACAATCTGATGGAAGCTAATACAGAAAAATTTACATGGGGAAAGGAACAATAAAGCACATATCCTTGGATCAATTTCTTGAAAACAGGCCAACTGACCCTAAATCACCTCATAATGTAATCTCAAAGATAGATCTCAAGATATTCTGAAAGGATTTCTCTTGAATCCATTATCATGAATAATGTATTACTTGTCTATAATCCTGTTTCATCATTTCCAACATTTAAACAGCTCTCAAAATGCAATTCATCTTTCACTGGAGAAATATGATGTGGTTGATTACAGAGTGCTAATGTAGACTGGAAGTGATACTATATACAATGTTCCACAGTGCGCAAAACAATTCTCACAGCGATTGGAAGACAAGAATATGTGAATTTTCTTCAGGGCCAGAAGGTACCCACAGAAGGTGGATTTGAAAAAATAATCTTCTTAGAGGGTGAGAATCCCGGGATTGTACTACAATTGCAAAGGCTGAGAGTCAGCTGGAGATTTCATTGCCAGTGTCAGGCAAAGGCTTATTTCGGAGGTCTCATTTGTGGGTGGTGTGGAGGAAGTAGCGAGGGATGTTAAATCCCTCCAGTGTACCTCAGGAATGAGCCAGCAGGTGCACATCTGCAACATAATACCAAACAAAACTCACTGCCCTCCAGTCCATTCCAACTCACAGCAATCCTCAAACAGAGTAGAACTACCTCCTAGGGTTTCCAAGGCTGTAATCTTTATGGATGCAGACTGCCACAACGTTCTCCCACAGAGTGGCTGGTGGGTTCTAACCGCTAACCTTTTGGTTAGCAGCTTAGCGCTTAACCACTACACCACCAGGGCTCATTAACTGCAACATACAGGGCACCAAAGGACAGATTGTGCTATGCCTGGCTCCACCAGAACCCCAAGGCAATAAAGAGGGGTTGCAAGAAAAGTTTTAGGTGATGTGTACTGTTGTAATCCGTCATGCAACATAGATGGCACCAAAAAAGAGGTTACAACTAGCACACATCACCTAAAACTTTTCTTCCAATTCCTCTTTACTGCCTTAGGGTTCTGGTGGAGCCAGGTGTAGCACAATAGTTTGGGTAGAAAGTGGACCAAGTGAACCAGAAAACACACACCAGCCAATTCCATTGCTTTCTAGTGGATTCCAACTCTTAGCAACCCTAGGGGACAGAGCAGAACTGTCCCACTGAGTTTCCAAGGCTGTAATCTTTACTTGAAGCAGACTGCCACATCTTTCTCCCATGAAGGCGGTTAACAGGTGAGAGTTTAAATATTGCACCACCAGGGCTGCTTACAAATTCCGGAGCTGTAGATTATGGTTTAACTAGCAGGGGCAGGAAATGGGGACTTGTTAGGGGAGATACTTTGACTTGGATGCAAGATTAGATTTTTAAATTGGATGGATTAGAATTTGTAATACCCAAACCTGTGTTCTTATAGCTGAAAATGATGAAGTGACTGGAAAGCTGCAGATCCTGCAAGGGGTTTCACCAAGGGAGGAAAAACGGGGATTTAACAAAGTGTGTTTGAAGGCAGAGTAGATGGCAAAATATAAAAGAAAATAATACTATTATCTATTTATACCTTGCCAAGTTTGGAGCCATCAAAAATCATCCTCTAGATTATACATGCGCATAAAATAGACCATAAGTTTATATTACATTGAAGATAAAAGATAGAGGAGAATAATACCTTTAGACATTAAGACTGGTGGTGATATTGCAGTAATTACAGAGTATGACATCAGGAAGAATGTACATTTATATCAATAAAATTAATTACAGTGTCCAGAATCATGCCCAAGTTTAAAAGTATAGGATAAAAATAGCAATTTAAATAACTGCGGAAAATAGTAGTTAAGTGCACAAGCTCTGGATTCAGACTACTTGGGTTTGACCTTGGATAAATAACCTTAAATAAGTTTCTTGATCTCTCTGTTTCTCAATTGTATCATCAAAAAAAAAATGAGGATACTAATAGTACCAAACTCATAGGTTTATTATGGAAATTAACTTTGTTACTATTTTTAGTCCACTTATAATAGTCTAGTGTGTATAGACTTATAAAAGTGTGTGCTAAATAATAATGATGATGATGATAATGGCATTTAAAGTAAATAAAAATTGAATTTCTATCTAATGACGTGTAAAGCTATTTTCTTGACAAATTAAATAAATGAATATGAAAGTTAAGTCATTTAAGTTGAGAAAAAATAGGTAATTTGTTTTTTAAATTTTTTAAATTGTACTTTAGAGGAAGGTTTACAGAGCAAATAGTTTTTGATTAAACAGTTAGTACACAGATTATTTTATGACATTGGTTAACAACCCCACGATATGTCAACGCTCTCCCTTCTCAACCTTGTGTTCTGTTACCAGCTTTCCTGTCCCCTCCTGCCTTCTAGTCCTTGTCCCTGGGCTGCTGTGCCCCATTAGTCTTATTTTGTTTTACGGGCCTGTCTAATCTTTGGCTGAACAGGGAACCTCAGGAGTGACTTTATTACTGAGCTAAAAGGGTGTCTGGGTGCCATAATTTCAGGGTTTCTCCAGTATCTGTTAGGCCAGTATGTCTGGTATTTTTTTGTAACTTAGACTTTTGTTCTACATTTTTCTTCGGCTCTGTCTGGGACCGTCTATTGTGATCCCTGTCAAAGCAGTCAGTGGTGATAGTCAAGGACCATATAGTTGTACTGGACCCAGTCTGGTGGAGGCCGTGGTAGTTGTGGGCCATTAGTCCTTTGGACTAATCTTTCCCTTGTATCTTGTTTTCTTCATTCTCCCTTGCTCCTGAAGGGGTGGAGTATCTTAGATGGCTGCACACAGGCTTTTAAGACCCTAGACGCTACTGACCAGGGTAGAATGTAGAATAATTTCTTTATAAACTATGTTATGCCAATTGAGCTAGATGTTCCCCAAGACCAAGGTCCCCATAGCCTCAGTCCAGCAGTTCAGTCCCTCAGGGAGTTTGGGTGTGTCTATGGAGCTTCCATGATCCTGCCTTGTACAAGTTGTACTGGCTTCTCCAGTATTGTGTACTGTCTTACCCTTCACCAAAGTTACCACCTATCTATTGTCTATTTAGTTTTTCTCCCCCCATCTCTTCCCTCCCTCATCACCATCAATGATTGTTTCTTTTTGTGTGTAAACCTTTTCATGAGCTTTTACAGTAGTGGTCTCATACAATATTTGTCCTTTTGTGATTGGCTTATTTCACTCAGCATAATGCCCTCAAGATTCATCTATGTTATGAGATGCTTTGAAGATTCATCATTGTTCTTTATCTTTGTGTAATATTCCATTGTGTGTATGTACCATAGTTTGTTTATCCATTCATATGTTGATGGGCATCTAGGTTGTTTCCATCTTTTTGCCATTGTGAACAATGCTGCAATGAACATGGGTGTGCATGTCTATTAGTGTGACAGCTCTTATTTCTCTAGGATATATTCCTAGGACTGGGATTGCTGGATCATGTGGTATTTCTATTTCTAGCTTTCTAAGGAAGTGCCATACCATTTTCTAAAACAGTTGTATCATTTTGCATTCCCACCAGCAGTGCATAAGAGTTTGATCTCCCTGTAGCCTCTCTAACATTTGTTATTTCCAGTTTTTTAGATTCGTGCCGGGAAAGCCGGGGTGAGATGGTATTTCATTGTGGTTTCGATTTGCATTTCTCTAATGTTTAGTGATCGCGCGCATTTCCTCATGAGTCTGTTAGCTGCTTGAATGTCTTCTTTGGTGAAGTGTCTGTTCATTTCCTTTGCTCGTTTTTCAATTGGATTATTTGTCTTTTTGTTATAGAGGTGTTGGATTTCTTGTAGATTTTAGATATTAGATCTTTGTCTGATTTGTAATGGCCAAAAATTGTTTCCCACTCTGTAGGTTCTCTTTTAACTCTTTTGGTGAAGTCTTTTGATAAGCATAGGTGTTTAATTTTTAGAAGATCCCAGTTATCTAGCTTGTCTTCTGGAGTTTGTGTGTTGTTGGTTATGGTTTGTATCCTGTTAGTGCCGTGTATTAGGGCCTCTAGCATTGATTCTATTTTTTCTTCTATGAACTTTATAGTTTTTGGCTTTATGTTTAGGTCTTTGATCCATTTTGAATTAGTTTTTGTATATGGTGTGAGGCATGGGTGCTGTTTTATTTTTTTGCAGATGGACATCCAGTTTTGCTAGCACCATTTGCTAAAAAGACTTTCCCTTCCCCCATTTGATGGACTTTGGACCTTTCTCAAAGATCAGGCGACTGTAGGTGGATGGATTTACATCTGGGTTCTTAATTCTGTTCCATTGGTCATTGTATCTGTCATTGTACCAGTACCAGGCTGTTTTGACTACAGTAGCTGTATAGTAGGTTCTGAGGTCAGGTAGTGTGTGTCCCACTACTTTATTGTTCTTTTTCAAAAATGCTTTACTTCTCTGGGGGTTCTTCCCTTTCCATATAAAGTTAATGGTTAGTTTTTCTATCTCTTTAAAGAATGTTGTTGGTATTTGGATCAGTATTGCATTGTATTTATAAATTGCTTAGGGTAGAATTGCCATTTTCATAATGTTGAGTCTACCTATCCATAAGCATGATATGTTTTTCCATTTCTGTAGATCTCTTTTGGTTTCTTGCAGTAGTGTTTTGTACTTTTCTTTGTATAGGTCTTTTACATCCCTGGTTAGATTTATTCCTAATTATTTTATTTTTTTAGGGGCTATTATAAATGGTATTGTTTTCCTGATTTCCTTTTCATC
>NW_004443953.1:10692169-10693779 GCF_000243295.1 Trichechus manatus latirostris
TTATAAATGGTATTGTTTTCCTGATTTCCTTTTCATCATTCTCTTTATTGGTGTATAGGAATCCAACTGATTTTTGTATGTTTATCTTGTATCCTGCCACTCTGCTGAAACTTTCTATTAGTTCCAGTAGATTTCTTGTGGAGTGTTTTGGGTTTTTTATGTATAGTATCATATCATCTGCAAATAGGGAGTGTTTAACTTCTTCATTACCAATTTGGATGCCATTTATTTCTTTTTCTTGCCTTATTACTCTAGCTAGGACTTCCAGAACAGTATTAAATAGGAGTGGTGATAAAGGGCATCCTTGTCTTGTTCCTGTTCTAGAGGGGAATGTTTTCAGACTCTTTCCATTAAGAATGATGTTGGCTGTTCGTTTTGCATATTTGCCCTTTATTATGTTGAGAAATTTCCCTTCTATACCTATTTTATTGAGAGTTTTTATTGGGAATGGGTGTTGGACTTTGTCGAATGCCTCTTCAACGTCCATTGAGATGATCATGTGATTCTTTTCTTTCCTTTTATTTACGTAGTGGACTACATTGATTGATTTTCTAATGTTGAATCATCCTTGCATACCTAGTATGAATCCTACTTGGTTATGGTATATATTTTTTATATGATGCTGAATTCTATTGGCTAGAATTATGTTGAGAACTTTTGCATTTATATTCATGAGAGACATTGGTGTGTAATTCTCTTTTTTTGTGGCATCTTTGCCTGATTTTGGCATCAGTGTTATGCTGGCTTCATAGAATGAATTCGGAAGTGTTGCTTCATTTTCTATGTTCTGAAATAGTTTGAGTAGTACTGGTGTAAGCTTTTCTCTGAATGGTAGAATTCTCCAGTGAAGCCATCTGGGCCAGGGCTTTCTTTTGATGTTTTTTTTTTTATTATTATTACCTTTTCAATCTCTTCTCTTGTTATGGGTCTGTTCAGATTTTCAGCATCACTTTGTTGTAGTTTGGGAAGGTAGTGTGTTTCTAGAAATTTATCCATTTCCTCTAGGTTTTCAAATTTGTTGGAGTATAGTTTTTCATCATACTCTGTTATGATCCTTTTTGTTTCAGTTGGGTCTGTTGTAATGTCCCCCATTTCATTCCTTATTTGGGTTATTTGCATCCTCTCCTGTGTTTTTTCTGTCAGTCTGGCCAGTGGTTTGTTGATTTTGTTCATTTGTTTGTGGATTTCTTTTTCTTTTGTTTTTGTAGATTTTATTTTTACTGAGACTTTATGTTTTTCTTCTTTATTTTCTTAAGTAGGTTTGTTAACTTTCTTTGTAGTTACCTTGAAATTTACCATTATCTTCCTAGGTTTGAGCCGGTCTATTATTACTTGGTATCACCTTGTCTTCCTCTCCATTAGAAAGTTCTATATCTACACTGTTTATTCCCTCTTTTATTGTTCTGATGTAGTTGTCATTTACAGATTAACCTCTTTGGTTTCCTGTTGTAATTCTTTTGGTTCTGGATAGTCCTTGAGAGTTCATTTCCTAGGTTGGTATCTGGGTGGTATGATCTTGCATCCTAGATTCAGCCTGTGGTTTGATGTATGTTCTCAGACTGAAGGACTCCCTTTAATAATTCTTGTAAGTTTGGTTTGTTTTTTACATA
>NW_004443953.1:10693879-10746913 GCF_000243295.1 Trichechus manatus latirostris
CTCTCAGGATTCTTTGTTTTTCTTTGGTTTTAGTGAGTGTGATTATGATATGCCTTGGTGATTTTCTTTTGGGGTCTATCCTATATGGGGTTCGTTGAGCTTCTTGGATGGTCAGCTTTTCATCTTTTATGATACTGGGGAAGTTTTCTGTCAGCAGTTCTTCAATGATCCTCTCTGTGTTTTTGTCTTTTTCCCCCGTTCTGGAACTCCAATCGCTCACAAATTTTTCCTCGATTGTACCCCACATCATTCTCAGGTTTTCTTCATTCTTCTTTCTGATTTTTCCTCAGAGCTGTAGCCAAGTGTTTGTCTTCAATTTTGCTGATCCTGTCTTCCATCATTTCAAACCTGCTCCTCAGCTCTTCTATGACAGTGTTCATTTCTGAAATGTTGTTGATTATCTTTTGGATTTCTAATTATTTTTGTATGATTTCTAGTTGTGAATTTATTTTGGCATTTTATTCCTGTATTATTTTCCTGAATTCTTCCTTTTTTTGTCTGTATTTTCCATGAATTTGTCTTCCTTTCCCATGAATTTGTCTATTTTTTCCTCCTTTTTGTCTGCTTTTTACTTCAACTCTTTGATAGCTCTGAATATTAGAGATTTGAATTCCCTGACAGGTAGTTCTAGTGCCTTTTCTTCTATTGGAAAGTCATCTGGTGTTTTATTTTGTATGCCTACTGGATCCATCCTGTCCTGTTTTTGTAAATGTTTTGATATTGTCTGCTGTATTCAGGACATTAAGTAGTTATTTTCCTCATTTATTTATTGTACATTTGTTTGTTTAATCTTGCTTTTTTTGTTTTATTTGGTTATGTCTTAGCAGGTGGGCCATGCATTCTTTGTTGTTTGCTCATCTGTGGGCACAATACTTTTCACCTCTTTGTCCAGTGGGCAGGGTCAGTTGCTCAGCTGTAGTGTAGCAGGGTAGGTCCAGCTGAAGGGGAGTTGCTGGGCTGGATTGTTTGTGGTACATACTAGGGTCGGCAGGGAGGGCCGGGAATCAGTGCAGGGGAGGTTCCAGTAGGCCATGCCTGTGCTGCTCTAGGGTGTGATGTTCAGCACATGGAGCAGGTAGGTAGGAAGAAGGAGGGAGATTGTGATGTGTGGAGCTAAGATGGGTAGGGCAAAGAGGAGAGAGAGGAGAGAGAAACAGGAGCCAAAAACAAACAAATAAAAAAGAGTGCTAAGGGAACTTGCTATTGGAGTGGAGAGATGAGAGACTGAGAAATGGAGAAAAACAGAAAGCAAAAAATAATAATAATAATAGTAATAAAGAAAATAAGTAAATAAAGATTTCGAAAAAAAGAAAAGCAAAGCCACCATAGATCCCACCAGTGTGGCTGTGAAGACTGGGGAAGTGGCTCCCATTACAGCCTGCTATAAGGGGTAGAGGTGTCACACAATGCCAGGTTTTCAGGAGACAGGAAGAAAAGGTAAGTATAGAGAGACAAGAAACTGAGAAATTAAGAAAAACAAAGAGAGAAAAGAAAACAAAAACAAAACAAAACCAAAACAAAAAAGAAAAAAGAAATGCCCCCAGGAATCCCACCATGCAGCTATGCAAAATAGGGAAGTAGCTCCCAAGCTGTTCAGTACAGCCTGTTTAGAAGGGGCTCCCAAACTGAGAAAAAAGAAAAGAAAACAAACAAACAAAACAAAACAAACAAAAAAAGGCCCAGGGATTCCACCAGCATGGTTGCGTGGGCTGGGAAGCAGTTCCACAGTTGAGTGGTGTTTCACAGCCTTTCAAGAAGAAGGAAAGATGGCACACAGAGAGAGGTATTGAGATAAAGGAGGGGGAGGTGGTGAGAGGTATGAAAGAAACCAAAAGAAGTGGAAAAAAAGCAACACCAGCAACAAACAAATGGCACTCAAGGAGATTTCCAGTGTGGGCGGGTGAAATCTAAGCTGCACAGAGCTGAAGCCAGTGCTTTCTGGCCATGAGACTGTGGCCACAGGAAGCAGAGGAGGTCAAGTGGGAGTGAAGAAGTGTGGGGGTGGGTGGGAAAGCATATGTTGCTGGTTACAGGTTGTTCTGTCTCCTGTTGGGAGCTCCGTGAAGCTGCTTTCCCATTCTCCTTGTTCTTTGATCTCTGACAGGAGTCCAAGATGCTGAATCCGTGCTGTGTTAGCTGATAGGGGACCTCTGCATGTAGCTCTCCTTGCTTTCTGTTTTCTGTCAGTTTCTTATTCCATTCGGTGCTTGACTGAGTTCTTTATCTCTTCATTTGATGCTTAGGGTTCCAGGATTGAGGTTTGTCTCTGTTTGACTTAGTTTTTCCAGTCTTTGCTGTGGAGGAACAGCGTGGTGCTTCTGTCTATAGTGTCATGTTGCCTGGAAATCCAGGTGATTATTTTTTTTGTTAAGTCTCTTAACACATATATTCAAGGGAGAAACTTTAAAAGATATTATTCATTGCTTGGATTACATATTAAAATATCCATGACTCAAAGGCCCTTAAAAATTGAATGTATACATGTAGAAATAATTTTTAAGATTCCTTCTATGTGGAAAAAATATTTCTTCATTTATAGTTAATATATGTCAAAAATTTCATAATAGTTTCATTCTGTTGTTTTAATTGACGTATATTTAAAAGAGACAATAAGGGAATATACTGCAAAAGGATGCTCATCTTCCAGAGAATGTTTACATAATTTTTTGATTGGAAGAATAGATATAACATTAACTACAAGGTAGCTGACTGATAATCTTCCAAAAAAAATGTAAGTAATGAATTTTTGTTTCTTTTTCCCAGTAACTAAAACAAATTATCAATAAAAATAATGAAAGACATGATGCATACATGAATTGTCTTCCCTCTTTCCTCTCCTCACCTTGAAATTCTAAAATTCTGTACCTCTTCCTCTCTCACACCTGGAGTCTTCTTTCCTGTTCCCTGGTTTCTTTCCTTGTCACCCTCCTTTCCCTTTTGTCACTGAAAAATCCATTGTTCATTCCCTTCCTATGTTTTCCTTTGAGCTTTCTCTAGTGTGAAACATTTTTAAACTTATCAATCTATAACATTTAATACAATTTTAATAGCTTTTTTAACTTCAATAAATCACTGAATGGAAGTTATGAGAATAATTATGCTTCTATTATCTTACATTTATGTATCGCCTTCCCATTTAAAAAACAAACTCATATACTTCATCTTATTTTATCATGTCATAGTCTAGTTAGCTTAGTTATTTTTTCCATTCTTCTTGTACATTCTGTAATAACAGCATAGATTGCCTTATTTATTGCCCTTCTCAGGAATATTATTTCTTCTGCTGCATAAGTGGATACCTAGTGACTGTATCTAGTAATTCAGAGGACAAATAGTCTGTAAGCACAGAATAACTGTGTTTCATTAAAGGTTGCTTGTGAAAAAAAGACTTCATTTTCATAGTCATTTTCATCTCTGAACACATTCAATAATTAAAATAGTGAAATGTACGAACATGAGGAAAAAAAGCAACCTATTTAACTTCAAGATTAAGGATCATAAATCAAAAAATTCTGCTTTGCAAAATAGGATTTTTAAAACTGACATTTTAGTTTTCCAAGTAAACCATTTCTAAAACATTAACAAGTTTAATGATGTCATCAAAATGAGATTATTAAAGATTAATTTTGAAAATCTAATATTACCATTAGTGCTAAGAATATTTACGTGTGTTCTTGGACTATGAGGATGTGATACTCAATCATAATAACATCATAATAAGGTTTCCCATAAAAGTTGTATTTGTTCAACATAATTTGAGTGTCTACCATGTACAATTGCAGCACTGAAATTTCCAAAGATTTTCAAAGGAATACAAGTCCTCAAGGGGCTATTTGGAAAAACAGATAATACAAAAAGTAAGGTAATAAAAAATTCTGAGAAGTAAATAATTGTCAAATTTGTGGTAAACACTACACACATTCAATGGCAACTAATTAGAAATTGTGTAAGGATGACATAAAACACAAATCTGGGAATCCTGAGCATATAGAGAAGTAGCATAATGGAAGAGTTTTAAGAAGCACAGATTTTAGAGGTTGAGCAGAAAAAGGGAAGACATGGAGGGGGGGAATAACAGGAAATAGTAAGACCTAGAGAAGACAGTTGGTCAACATTTTCAAATGCTCTGGAAAGTCAACTAAAATGGAAGCAGAGAAGTGTTTTTCAAGAAATCAATGTCATGAATTTTAGCAACTTTAATTTCAGTTACTGTAATTTTAAGTTCTAAAAAATATATATATGTATATATACACTCATTCCTCACTTATTGATTATATTGTTATCTGACATTTTGCATTTATGACACTAGTGAAAAATCTACTATCCAACTATTTTGCACATTAACAGCGTTCGTAGGGCAGTATCAAACACTGAGGTGCAAAGCGAGAGTGACACTGGCTGTGATGATTAAGGTTATGTGTCAACCTGGCTGGGCCATGATTCTCAGCAGTTTAGTAGTTATGTAATGATATAATTTGGCAGTTATGTGATGATGTAGTCATACTGCATAATGCTGATTTTGTCATAATGACCTGCTGTTTGGAAACTAACCATGTCACTAAGGAGTGGGTGTATTACTACTGCTCACTTATCAACGGTCTCATTTTCCAACATTTCACATTTATGACAACAGTAAAATAATCTATTGTTCACATGCACCAGGCTGCTGAGCCGGGCTAAGGGATTGGCCTAACTGGAGGCAGGCAGCACCAAGGTGCTATACTCCCTGTTGGACCCACAACAGGTCAAGGGCAGCAAGCTTGATCGTGGCCTGACCTGGGTGGGCAGTGAGGCCCCAGCCACGCTGTGCAGGCACCAACTATGTGATTTCCACAACATGCCATTCATGGGCCACCAGTGCCACGTGCCCCTGGATGGTAGCAAGGAGTGCAAGCTGGTGCTGGCACTGTAGGAGGTACTTGAGCTGGCTGTACTCCTGAGCCACTACCCATATGCACAGCTCAAGGTATTAGCATTGCTGCTCAAGGATGGTGGCTCAACCCTTGCTGCTGTGCTCAGTGCTACTGCTCTTGCCTTGAATGATGCCAGCATCAAGATGTATGATCTGGTGGTAGGCTGTGGCCTGAGCCTCTCACCAGGCCCCATGCCCTCCTGGCTGCTGGATCTCACATGGCTTGAGGAGGAGTGTGCTATCTCTTCCTCACCATGGCACTCATTTTCAAACAACGCTGATTTTCACATAACAACATGGTCTTTGGAAATTAACCATGTTGATAAGTGAGGAGTAGGTGTATATATGTATTTTTTTCCAGCCCTTTGATGAAATTTTTGATTTTGTTCTTTATTTCCTTGATGATGTTAACCTTACTTACTTTAAAATCTATGTATGATAATTGCATTGTCTGGATTCCTTACATGCCTGCGTCTAGTGTGTGTTGTCCTTCATGGTCTCTTGTCAGGTAATTTTGACTCATTGCATCTCTGTTTTTTTCATATTTATTTAAATTAATTTTAGATATACAGAGTAATTGCAAAGATAGTTCAGAGAGATCCTGTATATGCTACAGCTGGCTTCCCAAATATTAATACCTAACATAAATATAGTACATTTATAAACTCTAAGAAATTAGCATAGACAAACCACTGTTAACTAAACTACAGCCTTTATTCAGAAACCTGAGTTTTTCTTTGGATGTCCGATTTCAGTTCAGGATGTAATCCAGAATACCACTTTGAATATAATTAACATGTATCCTTAGTTTCCCCTAATCTGTAAATTTCTTGTTTTTTTCTTGTCTTTTTTGACTGACATTTTTGAACAGTAATGGTCAGCCTTTGTATAATGCATCTCATTTGGGTTTGTCTAATGCTTTCTCGTGGTTAGTTTGAGGTTATAATTTTCCAGGAAGAATAACACAAAAGCGATGTGCCCTTCTCATCACATCAGATCAGAGGGTTCATGTGTGTTAACGTGTGTTAACTATCACTGTGATGTTAACCTTAATCACCATCTGCCTGTTTGTTGTACTGTGGTGGCTTGCATGTTGCTGTGATGCTGGAAGCTATGCTGCCAGTATTGCAAATACCAGCATGGTCATCCATGGTGGACAGGTTTTAGCAGAGCTTCCAGACTAATACAGACTAGGAAAAAAGGCCTGCCAATCTACTTTCAAAAAAAAAAAAAAAAACCCAAACTCGTTGCCTTCTAGTTGATTCCAACTCATAGCGACCCTGTAGGACAGAGTAGAGCTGCCCCATGGAGTTTCCAAGGAGTTCCTGGTAGATTTGAACTGCCGACTTTTTGGATAACAGCTATAGCTCTTAACCACTATGCCACTATGAAAATCTTATGGATCGCAACAGAAAATTGTTCAATTCACTTGCTTTGGACATGCCATTAGGAGGGATCAATTACTGGAGGGGGACATCGTTTTTTTGTAAAGTAGTTGGTCAGCAAGGGTGAGAGAGATCCTCGGTGAGATGAATGGGCACAATAGCCACAGAGAAGACTAGAACATGCCAGAGAGCGTGAGGATGGCACAAGACATCATTTCATTTTGTTGTACATAAGTTCATATGAGTAGTTGTTAACCTCGTGGTAGCTATTTATCTTTTAAAATTAAAAAAAAAAGGTTTATTTTTGTAATATTTTGCTGAGGATTTTTTAAATCTATGTTCATGAAAGTTTTGGTCTGTTTTTTTTTGCCTTTACTGACCTTATTTGTTTTTAATGTTAAGGTAATTATTCCATTCATTTCCTGAAAGAAATTATGTAAAATTTGTACTATTAATTTGTTAAAATATTTAGTAGAATTTACCAGTGAGGTTGTCTGGGTCTGTGGTTTTCCATTTTGGATATTTTAACTAAAAATTCAGCTTCTTTAACAGTTATAGGACTAGTCAGGTTATCTATATATTTTTTTTTTTTTTTAGTGAGTTTTGGAGCCTTGTTGGAGCAGTGGTTAAGAGCTCAGGCTGCTAACCAAAAGGTTGGCGGTTTGAATCTACCAGCCACTCCTTGGAAACCCTATGGTGCAGTTCTACTCTGTCCTGTAAGATCGCTGTGAGTCGACGTTGACTCAATGGTAAAGGATTTGTTTTTTTTTTTTTTGTTTTGGTTTTTAGTGAGTTTTGGTAGTTTGTTCTTATTAAGGAATTGCTTCATTTTAGCTAAGTTATTGAATTTGTAGACACAGATGTGTTTATAGTATTCCCTCATTATTCTCTTAATGTCTGTGAAACCAGTAGCGATAGCCTCTTTCATTTCTGGTATTAGTATTTGTGTCTTCTCCCTTGTTTTTCTTGGTTGGTTTGGGTAGAAATTTGTCGATTCCATTGTGGTTAGTCTGGCTAGAAATTTGTCGATTCCATTGTTTTTTTTTCCCCAAAGAAAGATTTTAGTTTTCTTGATATTTTCTTTTTTTTTTTTTTTTCTGTTTTCTTTGATTTCTGAGCTAATCTTTTATTACTTCCTTTCCTCTGCTTGCTTTGGATTCAATCTGCACTTTTTAAAAAAAATATTTGTCTTATTTTCCAACTATTTAGAAATTCTATAAATTTCCCATAATCATTGCTTTAGCTGCATCTCACAAACTTATACTGCATTTTCATTTATATTCAGTTAAAATATTTTTAGTTTTCTTTTAATCTTCTTCTTTGATTGATAGGTTACCTAAATGTATATTGTTTAATTTCCAATTATATAGGAATTTTCTTTTTATCTTTCTGTTATTGATTTCGTGCCTAATTACATTATGGCCTGAGAACGTGCTTTGCATGGTTTATATGTTCTTAAACTTGTCTAAACGAGTTTGTTTTATGGCCCAGAATATTGTTTATCATGGTGAATGTTCCAATGCACATAAGAAGAAAATGCTTTCTGGTGTTGTTGGTTGGATTGTTCTCTAATCATTTTTGTTTAAATGTACAAATTTTCAATATGGAAAATTTCCTTATAATTTGATGCCTAAAAATATTATATTTCTCAAAAGAATAATTATATTTGCTTTTGGCAGACATCTAAGGGCAATTAATCCAGGACTACTTTAATCAAAGGGTCTTTAACCTTAGATTTACAAAAAAAATTGGAGGATCCTTAAATATGGATGGGAAAAATTACATTTGTATTTTCAGTAATCTCTAACAAAATGTTAGCCCTTTTTCCCATTATGATTGCCATTCAACAAATCACAGTAATATTAGCAATCCAAGTTACTCTGTCACCAGTATAAACCACAGATATTTTAATATCACAATACATATGTTGCATATACCTTAATAAAATATTTACTTTCATCACTACTTAAATATGCTTTAGTAAAGCAGCAGACATCTCTATATGTTTTCTTTTCTTGGGAGAAACAGCCTCCAAACTAGTCTTCTGATATCTGGTCTCTGTGTCTTCCTCAACAATTCACTCTCCACACTACTGCAAGAGTAAATTATAAACCTGAAAGTATAATATAGCTTTCTTTTTTAAGGTTCTTCCATCATCCCAAAACGTCTTATTATCTCGTTAAAATTCCTCAGCAGACTAAAAAAGGCTCTTATTGATGTGATCTTTACAAAACATTTTATCATCATCTTGTAAAAATTTCTCAACACTTCTGCAATGTTCAGTTTCCCAAACAAATTATGATGATCCCTCAGCCTGGTACTCCCTCCCCAACACTTTCCTAATATTTTTGTTGTATTTTTCTAAACCTAAGTTCCTGTTCAAATATCAGCTAATTTGATTCTTCTACTCCTCTGTTATGGATTTAGTTATGTCTTCCCAAAATATGTGCTGTAATCTTAACCCAAGTACCTGTGGATATAATCCTACTTGGGAATGGAGTCTTCCTTGTTTTGTTAATAAGGCTATATCAGTGTAGGGTTTGTCTTAAACCCAATCACTTTTGAGATATTAAAAGGGCAGATTAGGCACAGAAGCAAGGAAGCACAGATGAGAGAAGATAAATGTCATGACACATGAAGGTCTCCAAGGAACCAAGGAACAAAATCTGAAAAGAGACACAGACCTTCCCCAAGAACCTACAGAGAGAAAGCCTTCCCCTAGAGCTGATGCCCTGAATTCGGACTTACAGACTAAACTGAGAAAATAAATTATGATCATTAAAGATACCCACCTGCGATTTTTCTATTGTCAAAGTAGCACTAAGAAACTAAGGAACTAAGACACCCTCCATCTGTGCTCCTGAACATACCTTCATTTTCCTTATCACACCATATTGAAATTGACATTTTATATATCTTGTTTTGTAAAATAAGATCACAGCACATATCCTTTTCATATTTCTTTTCTTGAATCTATGCTGTCATAATATGTAATAAGCCCTCCATATATACTTGTTCAATGAATAAATGGAAGACCATCAGAACTT
Organism: Trichechus manatus latirostris; assembly: GCF_000243295.1. Lineage (NCBI taxonomy): Eukaryota > Metazoa > Chordata > Mammalia > Sirenia > Trichechidae > Trichechus > Trichechus manatus. The sequence goes on from NW_004443953.1 coordinate 10,703,224, forward strand.
CAAACATCCTTAAGCATCAGGTTTTTTTAATATTTATTTTATTTATTTTTTTGTTGTTGAGAATAAGCACAGCAAGAACGTAAAACAATCAACAATTTCTACATGTACAATTCAGTGACATTGATTACATTCTTCATGTTGTGCAACCATTCTCACCCTCCTTTTCAGAGTTGTTCCTTCTCCACTAACATAAACTCACTGCCCCCTAAGCTGCCTATCTAATCTTTGGAGTTGCTGTTGTCAATTTGATCCCATATAGATAGATCTTAAAAGAGCATAATGCTCAAGGCAGACATTCTTTGCTAGTTAACCTAAACTATTTGGTTTTAAGAAAAGCAAACAATATGTGGAATTAAAAAAAAAAAAATCTGAGTTTTAGTGATCAGACTGTATCAGCTGGAAGAGAAAATTATCTTCTTAGAGTAGTAAAAGGGATGTTGGAGAGGTAAGTCCAGATACTGGATAAATAAAGTACTATATTAAAACATATGTATTTTCTTACTTAGGTACTAGAAAGCTAATAAATATTTCTGAGAAAAAATGAAATGATAAAAAGTGTTGGAGAAAAATGACTCTGGTAGCAGTTTACTGAATGAATTGGAATTTATGAGGTTGTTTAAATTACACCTGTTATATTGCTGTAATTTGCCATATGTAGATAACTAAAGACTAATCATAAGAGTGAAGAGAGGGATGCTTTTTAGTGCTATTATAAGTGAGTGATCTGCATTTTATTTCTTAAAATATTTTCATTAAGTTTTTTTTCCTAATTTCAACCCCGATATAATTTGAACATAAGAAAATTACGTACTGTTCAAGAATAGCTGTGAGATTTATTGAATAAATTTCTTAGTTTTCTATAACTGCTATGACAAATTGAAACAAATTTAGTGAATTAAAACAACATACATTTAGGTTTTTACAGTTCCCTAGATCATAAGTCTGACATGGATACACTGGACTAAAATCAGTTGTCAGAAAGATGCATTCCTTTCTGGAGGCTCAACAACCCATTTCCTTGTCCTTTTCTGATTCTATATGCCTTCTGCTTTCCTTGGCTTGTGCCCCATTCCTCAGTCTTCAAAGCCAGCAATTTTTAATCAAGTCCTTCTCATGCTGTCATGTCTCTGACTCTCTCTTCTGATTCCCTGCTCCACTTTTAAGTGTCTTTGTGATTACAATGGGTTCAATCAGATAATCCAGAATAAAATACATATTGCAATGTCAGCTGATTATCAAACTTAATTCCGTCTACAATCTTAATTTCCCTTTGCCGTGTAACCACATATATTCACAGTTTCTAGCGATTAGGATGTAGACACCTTTGGTGTGGTGGTGGTGGTGGTGGTGGTGGTGGTGGTGATGGGGTTTATCTTACCTATTACAATAAATGTAGCTCTGGTGACACAGTGTTTAAGACCTTGGCTGCTAACCAAAATGTTGGCAGTTCGAATCCACCAACCACTCCTTGGAAACTCTATGGGGCAGTTCTACTCTGTCCTATAGGGTTGCTATGAGTCAGAATTGACTCCGTGGCAACGGTTTTTTTTTTTTTAAATCACAATAAATGATATACTTGTTTGCCTTTTTCATGTAATAATTGCAATATAAAATTTGAAATTATATCTGAAGAATATACATTAATAAGGCAACAACACATGAGGGAAATATTATACCTATAAAATTACATGTTACCAACAAAAGTTTAAAGCACTAAATACTGTTTCGTATTTAAAAATACTATCTGATATGAAAGTTTTACTTATAATTATTTTTTAAATACAAAATTTAATTGCTTTTTTTGTAAATATCCTTATAAAAAAAACTAATAAAGTAGCTGTTTCCAAGATGATAAATAAAATCTACTAAACTTGCATTAAAAGAGATTACTGACAAATAGCTATTTTATCAAGTATTTTTTCAATCACTTTGGAAAAATATCGGAAGGGAGTATGAATCAGTGAAAATTATTGCTAAGATTTACTTAAAATTATTTTCTACATTACTTTTGAGTACATTTTGGAGTCAGAGAAAGAATTCTGAGATCTAGTAAACACTCTGTCATCTACTCACTTATTACAGTCTATTACTAATCATTTCTTATCATCAACCATTAACAATAAAAATATCAGTGAAAATTCAGTAGGATGGAGGTAGAGAGTTTGTGAAATGAGGAAATTGCCAAATGAGTTTGCTTATTTTAATTATTACAGAATTTCAATGATCACTAAACCAGAATGAACCAGAAAAATCTGTTGCCGTCTAGTCTATTCCAACTCATAGTGCCCCATGTGTGTAAGACTAGAACTGGGACCCATAGGGTTTTCAATGACAGTTTCTGGAAGTAGCTCAGCAGGTATTTCTTCCAAGGTGCCTCTGGATGGACTCTATCCTCCAACCTTATGTTAGCAGCTGAGAGCATTAACCATTTTCACCACACAAGGAATCCAAATCAGAATGAGAAGGTAGGTATAAATTTAACTTACAGTCAGTTGATTGATTTTACTTTCATCCGATATATCAAAGTATCAAATATTAATATTACTTCTGTGTTCTTATGTTGGGCTAAATTACTTTATTGTGTCCACATACATGTACACACATTTTGGGAAGGTTAAATTAAACAGAGTTTAAAATATCCATGAAATGATATGTATTCATGAATCTCCTTTAAGAAATATATTCCTGAGCTGTTGGTATGTAGCAAACTGGTTGTTGAGATTTTCTTTTTTTTATTGAACAATCTGGAATTGATGAGTAATCTTTAATTGATTACATCTTTAGTCTTGGTGACTTTCAAACTATGGGTTTATTCTTCATTCTTATTACACGTAGGTTGCAAGTTTTTTGTGCTTCTGCTGCATATGTCTTCAGTAGGATCAACTCTATTGGGTGTATGCTAGCTTTGTAGCACATAGAAAAGTTCAAGTAAGCTTCAGAAACGTGTAATGGATCTTAAAGGTTTTCCTCAGAACTGTCATATGTCACTTCTACTCAAAATTTCTGACTCCAAACAAATTCACATGGCCAAGCCTCACAACAGGAATGGATGTATACTCCTCCCACAGGAAAGCCCTGAAAGTTACATGGCAATGTGCAGGGATGCATAATCTTCTTACAGGAACTTGGAGTGCAAATAATAGAGAATAAGAATACAAGCTGGCACAGTGTAACCTCTTGATCCCAAATATTCTCTTTTGAGCCAACAGTAGAAAAATATATACTCCTATAAAGAATGCATCTCAAATCTCCTGACCAACTAATGTTACACTCTGTGTGAGGTGTTTTGCCATCCTCAGATATATATAGATAGAATCATAGATTTGTAAATAGCTTTTGTTATCATCTAGTCAATCCCTAATTAATATAATCTAGTCAATCTCTAATTAAGAATTAGAGGCCCAGAGAGTCCAAAAGATTTCCTTAGTGTCACAGAGCTAGTGAATAATATGATTAGAACAAAAGTCCCTTGTCTTCTACTTCATTTTTTCCTTTGCATTACACTAGGCAATACTGGCAAAAGAAGATACATAATGTAAGATTTTGCCCTCAGGACAGTTCCAATCTAAAAAGATCATATGAGACTTGTACATGAATAGGTTTTATATAAAGAGAAACATATCTAATGACCTAAAAGAAAGTTAGAAACAACATTCTATGGGAGCCCATGGCAGAAAGGTATTGGCTTCATATATTTCCAAGGAAATCAAGCATGTATGCTCAATAGTATCTGGAAAGAAATGGTTAAATGGCCTGTAGTCTTTCTTTTAACATGAAGGATTCCTGAGGATTTGACTCTCAGTCTAATCCTTTTTGAAACACTTAGTCAAGCAATGTACAGTAATATGAAAGACAAAACCTGTTGCCATCATGGTGATTCCAACTCATGGTGATCCTTAACCATTTGCGTCACCCAGGGACTGCTGTCAAGTTGAAACTTGTAAGTACTGGACTGCTAACTGAAAGCCTGGTGGTTTGAACCTATGCAGAGATGCCTTGAAAAAAAGGCCTAGTAAGCTGCTTCCTAAAGGCCACAGCTTTAAAAACTCTATGGAGTGCCTTTCTACTCTACATGCGCAGGTTCCCATGAGTTGAAATATAGGAGTACTGTATACCAAATCCAAAATAAATGAGAATCCTGCTGAGGTTGCCATGTAGCCATCTGGTTGTTGAGATTGTTTATTGAACAACCTGGAATTGATGGGTAACTAATAATTATTGAGATGAAGCTGCAGTAGAGAGTGGGGCTTGTCATGTGCCTCTGAAGGGGCTATGTGGTCAAAAGTTTTAAGGAATGCCAGAGCCGATACTCTAAGCTGAGGCATTCCTCATCTACTTAGCTGTGTCTGTCTTGACCACTTGTGTCCAAGTGTGGAATAATTAAGACATTCAGAAGCTGCACAGGATAGTCATAAAACCTCCACTATTCTGTTGAAAAATGCTCTATCTTTTCTTCAAGCTAAGTAAACTTGGTACTGAGTGAAGCCTATTGTGTCTCAGGAGTTTGACCATCTGTTGAAGCCCAAGATCACTGCTGCTGGCTGGGATTAGTGGTCATTTTAGCATACATTTCCATTAATTTTGAAGGCATATTTACATATATATCTAGCTTTCTCCCTAAAATATATAGCTATAGGAGGTATTCACTGACTAACAAGTGATTACAATTTCACAGAAGCATCGGCTCATATTTTAGATAATTCACTTACTGGAGGAATTGGAAAAGTCACTTGGATTATTTGAATCTCAGTATCCTGATCTATAAAACATGACTTTCATCTTTCTTGATGAATAAAGATTATCCATCTTTTCTGGTACATAGTAGATGTTCATCATTGGGGAGCTATCATATATTGACCTTGATTTCCTATAATTTTAAAATTATGTATTTTATATATTTTATAGATCGGGTTTAGGTTAATTTAAGTAGTTGCATAGAGTGGACAAAACTCTCAGATAGTATCTAATTTATGTTCCTCATTTTGAAGTCAGAATCAAAATAGAAAGCTGACTCCTAATTCAAAACAAATCAGGTTTATTTTCTATGACAACACATTGGCTCATTTTGGGAAAAAAGAAGAAGAATAATTAACAAAGCTATTTTTACTAAGAACTAATTTTAAATGATACATCTGAATAATGAAGATTTTGCAATATTTTCTCAATTGTTACGTTGATTTAATTTAAATTAGGTGATTCATTACATCTAGAATTTCTTACAGTTAAAATTTCATTTTTATGATGATTATTTTACTTTTATACATACCCCCATATAGTTGTGACTACAGGTTGTAAGTTACTAAACTGAGGACTTCATTATGGTTGCTACATGTTTAATCATGTCACACAAAAAATGGGGGAAATAGTTCTTTGTAGATTTGACCTTGGAGAGAGTTTCAGAATAAAATATATAACATCTGTGAAGCACTCTGAGCTCTTTGAAGTAAAAGTTGTAATATAAAGTTATACCACAGAAATCTAAGAGATTATGAAAGAGCAATGTATTAAAGACTGTTTATCCTTCAACAGATTAATCTTTGACAGAGCCCTAGGCAACTCCTAGGACGCTAGAACCACTGTCAAATATACTCCTAAAGTGTTAGATGTAATAGCTATACAACTACTTCTTATATGTTACTTTTTATTCCTTGTAACTCTGTTACCGGTAGAGAGAAAGAGGAAAAAATGGTACAAATAAATCAAGAACTAATATGCTACTTAACTTAGTCTTTTAAACACTTGGTCATTTTAACCATTCCACAAAATAGAAAATAAGAAACTATTTTAAAATGGAAAATTGTATTCTTGTTTTGGTTTACAGAATATTTTCTGAACTTCTATATTTTACATGTGAATGCGTCTATCAACAATTTTTTTTTTAATCCTAGGGTTATGGATTGAACTGTGTCCCCCCAAAATGTGTGTCAGCTTGGCTAAGCCATGATTCCCAGTATTGTGTGGTTGTCCTCCATTTTGTGATCTGATATAATTATCCTGTGTGTTATAAATCCTAACCTCTATGATGTTAATGAGGCAGGATTAGAGACAGTTATGTTAATGAACCAGGACTCAATCTACAGGATTAAGTTGTATCCTGAGTCTGTCTCTTTTGAGATATAAAAGAAAGAAGCAAGCAGAAAGGGACCTCCTACCACCAAGAAAGAAGACCTGGAAGTGTAGCACATCCTTTGGACCCAGGGTCCTTGTGTTTAGAAACTCATAGACCCAGGGGAAGACTGATAACAAGGATCTTCCCACAGAGCCGACAGAGAGAGAAAGACTTCCTCTGGAGATGGCACCTTGAATTCAGACTTCCAGTCTCCTAGACTGTGAGAGAATAAATTTCTGTTTGCTAAAGCAATCCACTTGTAGTATTTCTGTTATAGCAGCACTAGATAACTAAGGCAGCCTCCATGGGAGCCAAGGAGTAAGAAAAGACCAACAAATCTCTGTCATAGGAATAATAAGTATGTTACTCAGACAATACTACATAGCTAGTAGAGAGAGTCAAGACTCAGAACTTATACCTTCTGATCCAGTGGAAGTACCACATCTACCTCTTAACTTATTTTTTGGTGTTTTACTGCTTTATAGCTAATAAAGGGACTGACTTTTTTTTTTGTTACATTTGATCCACGCAGCCATTCTATGTGAAAAGTGATGTTATTCTCATAAAAATTTGTATTATGAAGTATCATTAACACAAATTGTTCAGGCATACAGGCATGGATATGAAGCCTTGTTCCATCACTTGCTTGCTGTTAATTTTGAACAAATTACTTAGATTTTATCAACTATAATTTCCTTAGAGATTAAAATAGTATCAAACCAATTACATAGGAAAAAAATAAATGTGACAACATATGCACAAAACATATAGACAAATAGACCATAAGAACATAATGGTAACTCTAGAAATAGACCTGCACATATCTTTCTCCTTCGAGCCTTCACGATTACAGATAATAATCTAACTGCAGATACAAGAGAGACCCCCAAATGAGAACTAATCAGTTAAATACAATAGAACCATAGAAATACGAAATAAAATAATATTTTGTTGTCTTAAGGCTCTAAGTTTGCTATTTTTTTTAATGTAGCAATAGATGATGAAAACAATGCACTTATTCTAAACCCACTAGTAATCTCACTCTTAAATAAATACTTATGAATGTATATCCTCCACAACACATATACGAGAATGTTTATAGAAATGCTATTCATAACATTTAAAATCTTGAAACAACTAAAACGTCCATCAACAGTAGAACAGATAAATAAATTACAATAAAGGAATTAACAACAACAACAACAAATTATTGATAGATACAACAACTTGGATGAATTTCAAAGGCATTATGATCAGTGAAAGAATACACACCCAGAAGAGTATACATAGTATGACTCTAATTACATGTAGTCCAAGTACAGCTAAAATTAATTGATGGTGTTTGAAGTCAGAATGGTGGTTACCTCTCATGAGTGGAGAATAGGATCCAGGATTGACTCAGAAAGGTCACTATGGTAGCTTCTTGGGTGTATGAATATGTAAATATCCATTGAGCTGTAGGCTAATAAATAATACATTTAAATCAATTTATAGCTATATTTGTTGTATTTCAATAAAAAAGTAAAACAAAAAAGAAAACTACTTACCTCACAGAAATGCTGTGAGCATTAAATGAGATTATGTGTATAAAATACATATACCGGCATTTGGTAAAATAATAAATATTTGATACTTTTATTTCTCATCTCTTTCTATTCTAGAAACAAGGGTACTAAAACTCAGGTTAAATAGTTAAGGAGGCAAGAAGTAAGATAGCATAGAAATAAGATAATGACAAGAATAGAAAAGGAGAAATTGACAAAACATGTTGTTGTTGGTAGGTGCCCTCACGTTGGTTCCTACTAATAATGACCCTATGTACAACAGAACGAAACATTGCCTGGTCCTGCACTATCGTTGTAGTTGTTGCTATGCTTGTCATCGTTGCAGCTACTGTGTCAATCCATCTTGTTGAGGGTTTTACTCTCTTTTGCTGATCCTCCACTCTACCAAGCATGATGTCCTTCTTCAGGGAATGGTCCCTCCTGATAACATGTCCAAAGTAGGTGAGACAAAGTCTCACCATCCTCTCTTCTAAAGAGCATTCTGGCTGTACTTCTTCCAAGACAGATTTGTTTCTTTCTTTTGGCAGTTCATGGTGTACTCAATATTCTTTGCCAATACTATAATTCAAAGACATCAATTCAACTTCGGTTTTTGTTATTCATTGTCCAGCTTTCCCATGCATATGAGATGAAAATACCAAGATTTGAGTCAGGCTCACCTTAGTCCTCAAAGTGATGTCTTTAAAACACTTTAAAGAGGTCTTTTGTAGCAGATTTGCCCAAAGCAATACGTCCTTTGATTTCTTGACTGCTGCTTCCTTGGGTGTTGATTGTGAATCCAAGTAAAATGAAATCTTTGACAACTTCAATCTTTTCTCCGTTTATCATGATGTTTCTTATTGGTCCAGTTGTCAGGATTTTTGTTTTCTTTATGTTGAAGTGTAATCCATACTGAAGGCTGTAGTCTTTGATCTTCATCTGTAAGTGCTTCAAGTTTTCTTCGCTTTCAGCAAGCAAGGTTGTGTTATCTGCATATCAGAGGTTGTTAATGAGTCTTTCTCCAATCCTGATGTTGCGTTCTTCATATAGTGCAGCTTCTCAGATTATTTGCTCAGTATACAGATTGAATAAGTATGGTGAAAGGACACAACCATGACACACACCTTTCCTGTTTTTAAAACACGTGGTGTCCTCTTGTTTTGTTCGAATGACTGCCTCTTGGTCTATGTACAGGTTCCTCATGAGCACAATTACGTGTTCTGGAATTCCCATTCTTTGCAATGCTATCCATAATTTGTTATGATTCACACAGTTGAATGCCTTTGCATAGTCAATAAAAAATAGATAAACATCTTTCTGGTATTCTCTGCTTTCAGCTAGGATTCATCTGACACGAACAATGATATTGCTTATTTCGTGTCCTATTCTGAATCTGGCTTCAATTTTGGTGGTTCCCTGTAGATGTACTGCTGCAGTCACTTTTGAATTATCTTCAGCAAAAATTTACTTGAGTATGATATAAATTATATTGTTTGGTAATTTGCGCATTTTGTTGGATCACCTTTCTTTGGAATGGGCACAAAAATGGAACTCTTCCGGTCGGTTGCACAGGTATCTGTCTTCCAAATTTCTTGGTATAGGCAAGTGAGGGCCTCTAGTGCTGCATCCATTTGTTGAAACATCTCAGTTGGTATTCCTGGAGACTTGTTTTTCGTCAATGCCTTCAGTGCAGTGTGGACTTCTTCCTCCAATACTATTGGTTCTTGGTCATATGCTACCTCTTGGAATGGTTGAACATTGACCAATTCTTTTGGTACAATGACTCTGTGTATTCCTTCCATCTTCTTTTGATGCTTCGTGTGTCATTCAATATTTTCTCAGCAGAATCCTTCAATATTGCAACTCTAGGCTTGAATTTTTTCTTCATTTCTTTCAGCATGAGAAATGATTAGTGTGTTCTTCCATTTTGGGAACACAAGATAATGGCAATGATAATAGAAAAATGAGAAAGTGACAAATGTAGTGATTGGCTATGGGGTAGTAATAAAATATTAACCCCAGATGTTTTATGTGGATAAGGAGACAAAAATTATATCATTAACTAAAATAGAGGAAACAGGAACAGAAGTGAGATGTTCGGGGAATTTATAAGTTTACATTAAGACTTGCAGCATTTGAAACAGCAATAGACTGTTCAGGGAGATATCAAGTACACAGTGGAAAATTGAAAGCTAAAAGATAGAAGTGATGTTATAACTAGAGTGAAATTTTTTTGGAGTTATCTATATAGATTTTGTATTTTTGAAGCCATAATAATGGTTAAGATTTCTTTGTAAGAAGCATAGAGAGAGACCTCCAGGACAACATACTACATATCTTATATCCTCTCCATGCCCAAACCTTATAAATCAGCAGTAGAGGACTAATAGTGTTATTATTCTGCAAGAACAAAAAGGGGAAAAAAGTGGATACAATATTTCAAAACATTTTCAGAGAATAGAAACTAGAGGCAAGGTTGTTAATTAACTTACGGGTGCGAAAGATGTTACAATGTCAACATGGAAAGGAAGAGACTAATCTAGAAATTAATTTACTTACAGAACCCCTGAGATTTTCACAATTTGGAGAAAATAGAATATCATCCACCAAGTAATCAAATACTTAAGCCTCCGTGTTCTCCACGGAAAAATGAAGGTTTGCTCACAGGAAGAAAAAGAACCAGAGGACTCTAGGCATCATGGAACACCAAACACACAGAGGGCAGGTGTGGGCCATATGGCTTTCATTTGTATTGAATGACATTCTATTAACTGAACTGTGGGACTTCCAACATCCCTTTCCCCATTCAACATTCTTAACTAAATCAGGCAGGCATACAGAACTCAATTCCTCCATTCTCAGACCGTGCCCAAATTGAACTGCCCCAGAGAAAGGAGTTGTTTGCCACTTCATATATATAGCAAGACACATTTAAATTTAATTTTACTGGGTCCTTGCATAAAGTTCATAAAATTGATAATCAAAGCTCTTTGTTTAGTAACAGTTTCCTTATTGCTTCACAGAATGGCACTAATACAAACAAAATTATCTTTTAAGTCAAAGGTGACAATGTCCTCTCTGAGTATGAAATTTATCTTTGTTGTTTACTTTTTGATCAACACTAAGCACAAAAAAAATGAAAAATAATTTAAAAACTAAATAATTGGAGGATATAGAGTTTCCTCCAATTGGATTGGAAGGCATATATTGGAAATCTCAATATTGTAAATATGTTGTTGTTGTCATTAAATGCCGTTGAATTGATTCCTACTCATATGGACCCTATGTGCAACAGAATGAAACACTGCCTGATCCTCTGCCATCCTCACAATTGTTGCTATGTTTGAGCCCATTGTTGCAGCTACTGTGTCAATCCGTCTGGTTGACTGTCTTCCTTTTGTTGGCTGACCTTCTACTTTACCAAGCATGATGCCCTTCTCTGGAGACTTGTCCCTCCTGATAACATGTCCAAAATAAGTGAGACGAAGTCTTGCCATTCTCACTGCTAAGACGCTTTCTGGGTGTACTTCTTCCAAAACAAATTTGCTCATTCTTCTGGCAGTCCATGGTATAGTCAATATTCTTTGCCAACACCATGATTCAAATACATCAATTCTTCTTCAGTTGTCCTTATTTATTGTCCAACTTTTGCATACATATGAGGTGACTGAAAATACCATGGCTTTTGTTAGGTGCACCTCAGTCCTCAAAGTGACATCTCTGCTTTTTAAAACTTAAAGGGGTCTTTTGCAGCTTATTTGCCCAATGCAATACATCATTTGATTTCTTAACTGCTGCTTCCATGGACAATGATTGTGGACCCAGCTAAAATTAAATCCTTGACAACTACAATCTTTCCTCCATTTATTATGATTTTGCTTATTGATGTTCTTAGTTTTCACCAAAATGATTTAGTGTGTTCATAATAATAACAAGTTTTTGTGTGTATTTGTAAGCTTATTTTAAAATTAATATAAAAAGATAAAGGGCCAAGAATAATCAAGACAATCATGAAGAAAAAAATTTACTAAATAGTAAGATATAATGCCACAGTAATCAAAACAGTTTGATATTTAAGATATAAGGTAAAAAGAGAAATAATTAAGGCAGAGTAACAGAAGACAGAATCCAGAAACAAATCTACTGATATATGGTGATTCAGCTAAAGATGAAGATGCTGCTGTAACGAATTGGGGGATAGAATGGATAGATATATTCTATTGAGTGACATCAATTAGCTTCCAATTTGGAAAAAAAAAGTAATTCTTTCTACTTCACAAAATTCATAAAAATGATGTCCAGATTAATCAGACACCTCAATGTGAAAGATTTAAAAAAAAAAAAAAAAGTCTTCCCCAGATACCCTTTTAGCTCAGTAATGAAGTCACTCCCGAGGTTCACCGTTCAGCCAAAGATTAGACAGGCCCATAAAACAAAATGAGACTAAGGTGACACAACAGTCCAGGGACAAGGACTAGAAGGCAGGAGGGGACAGGTAAGCTGGTAACAGGGAACCCAAGATTGAGAAGGGAGAGTGCTGACATGTAGTGGAGTTGTTAACCATTGTCATAAAACAATATGTGTACTGTTTAATGAGAAACTATTTGTTCTGTAAAACTTCATCTAAAGTACAATAAAAATAAAAATAAATCTTAAAACTTTTGGAAAATAACATAGGAAAAAATATTTATGAATTTATGAAAGTTCAATATTTCTTAAATAACCAAAATAGTAATTTAAAAAAATTATTAGACTTTATTTTTTAAAAAGTTCTTTTTCAAAAATTTTATGTAGTTTTACAAAGTATATACATATGCCAAATATACATATGTTTATATATGTGTATGTGTGTATATACACATATATGTATATATATTACTTTTAAAATATTATATAAAAAGATAGTCCAATTATAAATCAGCAAATGACATGAACATCCATATTAAAAGAGAATATTGTATTGGCTAATACATCTATGACAAAAATGCTCAATACCAGTAATCATTAGAAAATTGTAAAATACAAACAATGAGATACAACTACTCATTCATCAGAATGGCTAGAACATATATATTACCAAATATTGAAGAGGATCTGAAGTACCTTACCCATTGCCGTCGAGTCATTCTGACTCATAGTGACCCTATAGGACCGAGTACAACTGCCCCGTAGTGTTTCCAAGGAGTGGCTGGTGGATTCAAACTGACAACCTTCTGTTTAGCAACCTAGCTGTTAACCACTGCGCCACGAGGGCTTCGCAGTACCTTATGGACAGTCTATATGATCACTTTGGAGAACTGCTTCACACTAGCTACTAAATCTGATTACACTGAAAAGTATGATCCAAGAAATCCACTAATGGATATACACCCAAGAGGAATGCATACACATGTGCATGAATATACGTATGTAGAAATGTTCATAGTAGCATTCTTTTTAATAGTGAAAAACTGCATGCAATGCAAATGTCCCCTAATTTTAAGATGGATGAGTATATCACAGTATATTCATACATTAAAATACCATACTGCAATCAAGAAGAATGAATTATATAAAACAACAACATAGGTGATTAACACAGAAATAAAGCTAAGCAAAATATGAGGTAAAAAAGTATATACTGAATGATTCCATTTGTATAAATTAAGTTCTAAATATTCAAAACAAATCTAAGGTACTAGAATCAGAATACCAGTTATTTTTGGCAGGAGGTATTATCTGGAGGTAGTAGGAAAAAGGCTTCTGAGTTTCCCTGTTAATATTCAAAATCTAGCTGATATTCAAAATCCAGTTGATACTCCAAATCCAGTTAATGTTCCAAATGATTCAATATTTAAATATTCATTGAGGTGTTCACCTAAGATTTGTGCATTTGATTATGTGTATTTTTTTTTCCGGGGATATCTGATAAAGAAGGTGAGAATCTTAACACATGGGTAAATATAAAAATATGCTCAAAAACACCTTGATGACTTGATTTATTTTTTAAAGCATATTATATATATTGATTTCCAAAAAAATAAAATAGAATCTTGGCTATTAGTTTTTGGTGGTGTGTTAGTTTCCTTGGAAAAAGTGCATCCAGAAACACTCCTTGGAGGTGAGGATGGTGAGACTTTGTCTCACTTACTTTGGACATGTTATCAGGAGTGACCAGTCCCTGGAGAAAGACATCATGCTTGGTAAAGTAGAAGGTCAGCGAAAGAGAGGAAGATCCTCAATGAGATGGATTGACACAGTGGCTGCAAAAATGGGCTCAGGCATAGCAACGTTTGTAAGGATGACCCAGGAAGGGGCAGTGTTTCCTTCTGTGGTACATAGGGTCTCTATGAGTGGGAATCCCTTGACGACACCTAACAACAACAACAACATTAGTTCCATATCACTGCTGTAACAGGTTACCACAAACTTAGTAACACAAACTTACTTTGTTAGAGTTCTAAAGGTCAGAAGGCTTACTGAGCTAAAATCCATATGTTGAAAGTTTCACTGAGCTAAAATCAATGTGTTGGCAGGGCTGTGTTCCTCTCAGGAGGCTCTAGGAGAGAATCGGATTCCTTACTTTTTCCATTTTCTGGAGGCAGCTCACATTCTTTGGCTTGGGAACTCTTCCAAGATTCAAAGCTAGCAATGACTGGTGGTGGGGTCTTTCTCACATCATAACACTCTGACATGAACTCTTATGCCCAAACTCATCCGCATTTAAGGAGTCTTGTGAGTACATTGGGCCCACCTAGAAAATCCAAAATAGTCTCGTTAAGTAAGGCCAGCTGATTAGCAACCTTAATTTCATCTGTTACCTTAATTTTTCTTTGCTATATAAGGTAACATATTCACAGGTACAGGATTAGGATGTGGACACCTTTGGGAGGCTAATACTCTGCTTACCACAGTGGGTATGTGATTTTCTTCCTTGAAATTTAGGTCTAGAAAATCAAAGATGTAGCATGTCACAGTTTGTCTACAAAATCTAATTTTACTTTCTCAAGTCTAGTTGTTCTCTATAGTTTAGTTGGTTTTTTGCCCTATTCTTATAGAAGACAAACTGCACTATTAAATTTTAATACCACTCTGACTTTTTAATATGAAAATATTTATACAACCAGAGTAAAAGAATAAAATGTCTGAATATATCTATAACTAGCTAGGAGTGTTAATTATGACCTTTAGATTTTTGCCTCTTGTCTACCATTGTACTTTGAGATATAGCTATATTTTTCCTATCTACCTTGTTTCTTCTAAACCATTCACAGATACTGTTAATCAGAAAAAAAAGATGTAATTGATATTATAAGAAGATAATTATGTCATAAGCATGATTCCTTTTTAAAGAGAAAAATCTATTTGTTTTATTTGTATTAATAATGTTTTTCATTACTAGATAATTTCATTCTGGTTGTCTTAAGAAAAATATATATTCCCAGAACACTTGAAAGTATTCAATGCTTGAAAAGCAGACATTTTCCACTTTCATGTAAACTTTCATGCCACAAATTTAGTTGAATTTTACTCAGTTTCAACCTGGAATTTACTGTAGGTTCCCAATGAAAAGAGGTATTGAAGATGAGACAAAAGAGAATTAAGTGGGAGAGTTTGCATATTACAGAAAACCCTGTAATAAAGAAGTACTCTGTCTGCATAAGTATCCTGGAACTATTATTACCCAGAGAAGTGCTGAAAAATGTTACTGTAGGCAACTAAACAGCAGCATGTGGTCCTAACTCAAGGAAATAGCTATGACTATTTGAAATTGATAAGTGAATCTTCCAGTTTGCTAACTAACACTCCAGGTTTTGGGGAAAAAAAAAAGGTAACTTCTGTTATACACTCTGAACTAGTGTATATTGCTGATGTATAATTTTTCTTTATTTTGGGGTTGGGGCAATTGGAATGTCAGACACCGTGTAACGATAGTGGGAAGAAATTTCAGTAGCATAATTTGTTTTTTTCCCCCTCTAGTATGGTCCTTTTGACATGTAAATGAAAATGAGAAAACACTTTGAGTTTTATATTTTTTCAATTTTTAACATGCCCCACCATTTTAAACCATCATGTGCCTGTTAGTTTGTCATAATGTGGTGCTTGATTTTTGCTGTGATGCTGGAAGATATGCCACCGATATTTCAAATACAAGCAGGGTCACCCATGGTGGACAGGTTTCAGAGGAGCTTCCAAACTAAGACAGACTAGGAAAAAGGACCTGGCAATCTACTTCTGGAAAAAAATTAGCCAGTGAAAATCTTATTAATAGCAGTGGAACATTGTCTAATATAGTGCCAGAATATGAGCCCCTAATATTGGTAGGAACTCAAAATATGACTGGGAAAGTGCTGTCTCCTCAAAACAGAGTTGACTTTATTGACGTGGATGAAGTAAAGCTTTTAGGATCTTCATTTGCTAATGTGGCACAACTCAAAATGAGAAGAAATGACTTCAAACATGCATTAGTAATTACAACGTGGAATGTATGAAGTATGAATCTAGGAAAATTGGATGTTGTCAAAAAAGAAATGGAGCACTTGACAATCAATATCTTAGGCATTAGTGAGCTGAACTGGACTGGTATTGACCAATCTGAATCAGACAAACATATGGTCTACTATGCCGGCATGACAAATTGAAGAGGAATGCTGTCATATTTATTGTCAAAAATAACATTTCAAGATCTATCCTGAAGTATAATGATGTCAGTGATAGTATAATACCTATATGTCTACAAGGAAGACCAGTTATTATGACTATTATTCAAATTTATACACCAACCACTAATGCCAGAGATGAAGACTGAAGATTTTTACCAAATTCTGCAGTCTGAAATTGATCAAATATGCAATCAAGATGCATTGAAAATTACTGATGATTGGAATAGTAAAGTTGGAAACAAAGAAGAAAGATCTGTAGTTGGAAAATATGGCCTCGGTGATAGAAATGTCCCTAGGGATTGCACGACAGAATTCTGCAAGCCCAACGACTATTCATTGGAAATACCCTTTTACAACAGCGACTATACGTATGGACATCTCCAGATGGAATACAAAGGAGACAAACCGACGAAATCTATGGAAAGAGACGGTGGAGAAACTCAATATCATCAATCAGAACAAAGCCAGAGGCCAACAAAGCAACAAACCATCAATTGCTCATATGCAAATTCAAGTTGAAATTGAAGAAAATTAGAACAAATTCACAAGAGACAAGGTACAAACTTGAGTATATTTCACCTTAATTTAGAGAACATCTCAAGACTAGATTTGACACACGGAACACTAATGACCAAAGACCAGAAGAGTTGTGGGATGACATCAGGGACATCATACAGGTCATTAAAAAGACAGAAAAGAAAGAAAAGACCAAAATGAATGTCAGATGAGATTTTGAAACTTGCTCTTGAATGTAGAATAACTAAAGAACAGAAAAAAATCATGAAGTAAAAGAGCTGAACAGATTTCAAAGGGCTGCTTGAGAAGACAATGTAAAGTGTAATGATATATGCAAAGACCTGGAGTTAGAAAACCAAAAGGGAAGAACATGCTCAGCATTTCTCTAGCTGAGAGAACTGAAGAACAATTCAAGCCTAGAGTTGCAATATTGAAGGATTCTGTGGGCCAAAGATTGAACAATGGAGGAAACATCAAATGAAGATGGAAAGAATACACAGAGTCACTGTACCAAAAAGAATTGGTGACATTCAAACATTTCAGGAGCTAGCTTATGATTAAGAACCAATGGTACTGAAGGAAGATGTCCAAGCTGCACTGAAGGGATTGACAAAAATAAGGCTCCAAGAATTGACGGAATACCAATTGAAATGTTTCAACAAATGGATGCAAAGCTCAAAGAGCTCACTCGTCTATGCCAAGAAATTTGAAAGCTTCCTGGCCAACCAATTGGAAGAAATCCATATACGTGCCCATTCCAAAGAAGGATAATCCAGTGTAATGCAGGAATTATAAAATAATATCATTAATGTCACACACAGGTAAAATTTTGCTGAAGATAATTCAAAAACGGTTGCAGCAGTATATTGACGAGGAACTGCCAGCAATCAAGCTGGATTCAGAAGAGGACATGGAATAAGAGATATTATTGCTGATATCATATAGATCTTGGATGAAAGTAAAGAATACCAAAAACTTGCTCACCTGCGTTTTATTGACTATGGAAAGGCATTCAATTGTTTGAATCAAAGCAAATTAGGGATAACATTTCAACGAATGGCAATTCCAGAACAGTTAATTGTACTCATGTAGAACCTATACATGAACCAACAGGCCGTTATTTGAACAGAGTAAGGGGATACTGTATGGTTTAAAATCAAAAAAGATGTGTGAGAGGGTTGTATCATTGCACCATATTTATTCAGTGTTTATGCTGAGGAAATAATACGAGAAGCAGTACTGTATGAAAAAGCACAGGGCATCAGAAGGCTCATTAACAACTTGCAATTATGCAGATGACAGAAACTTCCTTGCTGACAGTGAAGAGGACTTGAAGCACTTATTGATGAAGATCAAAGACTATAGCCTTCAGTATGGATTACTGCTCAACATAGAGAAAACAAAAATCCTCACAACTGGATTAATAAGATGCATCATGGTAAATGGAGAAAATATTGAACTTGTCAAGGATTTTATTTTACTTGGATCCACAATCACCACCTATGGAAGCAGCAGTCAAGAAATGAAACAACGTAATAAAATGGTCAAATCTGCTGCAAAAGACCCCTTTGAAGTGTTGAAAAGCAAAGATATCACTTTGAAGACTAAGGTGTGCCTGATCCAAACGATGGTGTTTTCCATTGCCTCATATACACAGGAAAGCTGGACAATGAATAAGGAATACTGGAGAAGAATTGATGCCTTTGAATTATGGTATTGGTGAAGAATATTGAATATACCATGGACTGCCAGAACAACAAACAAGTCTGTCTTGGAAGAAGTACATTCAGAATGCTCCTTAGAAGTTAGGATGACAAGACATCATCTCATGTACTTTGGACATGTTATCAAGAGAGACCAGTCCCTGGGGAGGGACATCATGCTTAGTAAAGTAGAAGGTGAGTGAAAAAGAGGAATACACTCAATGAGATGGAGTAACACAAGAGCTGCTACAATGAGCTCAAACACAGCAATGATTGTGAGGATGGCAGAGGACATGAACGGTATTTCATTGTGTTGTACTTAGGGTCCCTATGAGTTGGAACCAACTCGATGGCACCTAACAACAATAGCAACAATGATTTTAAAATTCACCAAGGCAAACATACATTATATAGAACATCCTACCAGCACATGACTTGCAGAATCTTTATTTTTGTATATTTTCTTTTTTCACTTGGGAAACAGACTTTCTAGGATGCTTTAAAGCAGGAGGAAAGAAGCTGTTTAGGACTACCTGTGCACTATCTCTGCTCCTCTCATCCCTCCTATTGTTAACTATTAACTATTGTTAATATTTCACTAAAAAGAAGTAGTTTGTGTCAGTCTTCCAAAATAGTAATAAAAGTGAAATGACACAGCCAGAATTCAGCTTTTTGGAGCATGGAGGTATTTGCCACACATAGGCAAGTATCAGTAGCAGCTGTGGGGCCTTATAAAAACTTTGGGGGAACCTTCAAGGTGCTCCTCTGCCTGGGGATGTATTGCATTGTCACCTGTTGGGTAAAGCCATCTCCATGCAAAAATATTTATCTCCTTTAAATCCATCTGTTACTATTATTGTATCATTACTCCACTGTGGGTGGTGACCACATAAGTAATCACTTCAAGGGAACTCTAAAGAATCAGCAGTATCCCCTGTTCTGTTCAAATGCCTTCCTCTTGGTCTATGTAGAGGTTACTCATGAGCACATTTAAATGTTCTGGAATTCCCATTCTTCCCAATGTTATCCATAATATGTTATCCACAATTAGATGCCTTTGCATAGTTAATAAAACACAGGTAAACATCTTTCTGGTATTCTTTGCTTTCAGCCAAGATCCATCTGACACAAGCAATGATATACCTTGCTCCTCGTCCTCTTCTGAATCCGGTTTGAATTTCTGGAAGTTCCCTGTCAATGTATTGCTGCAACAGCTTTTGGATGATCTTCAGCAAAATGTTACTTGCGTTGGATATTAATGATATTGTTCCATAATTTCTGTATTTTGTTGGATCACCTTTCTTTGGAATGGGCACAAAATCCTTGGCCTAAATAGGGATTTCCATTTTTATATAGGGTGATCGGGGTAGATTTTATTGTTAAGGTAACATGAGAAGAGACCTGAAGGAAGTGAGAGAATGAGTCATGTGGCTATTTGGTTTAAGTGTGTTCCCTGTAGAGGGAAAAACAAAGATGAAGCCTTAGAATTGAGAGAGTAGCATGCATGATTTAGGAACAAATTTCCACAATTTTTTTTATTGATGTAATTCAAGATATATTAATAAGAAGAATAGGATGTAATTTTTAAAATAGAGGTCTACATTTCGTATTTTAATACAGGTCTGTTAATGAGAAGAGTTAAAATCTTTTTTGGAGAATTATATTTTACTTAATTGGAGCTCAGCTTGAAACACTGTAGAGCTACAACTATGTCAATTTGATCTGTAGTGTTCAGAAGAGCAGTGTGGTATGAGAGCACCATACAAGTGTTGTATACCATCTGCTTAACTCTGCCATTGTAGTGTGCAAGCAGCCTTAGACAATACATAAATGAATGTATGTGGCTGTGTTCTAGTGAAACTTTATTAATGGGCATTGAAATTTGAATTTCATCGCATCAAAATATTATTTTTGTTTGATTATTTTTCAATCATTTAAAATTAACTCATGTGCTATACACAAACAGACAGTAGGTAGATTAGGCCCATGGCTGTAGTTTGCTGGCCGCTGTTCTTGGCTGTCAAAATTATTGATGTAAATGTGCTAATATTGTCTTATTAACATATGGTATGTATGTTCTGTTGTAATGATGCATCTTTCTTCCTGATATTAACAATGTGTTTTCTGTGTTTGATTTTTTAAAAGAATGATCTGAGTGCATTTGCATCTACAGATTCATTTTTATAGAATGTAATTGATGAACCTTCCCATCAATAGCCTAAAACATTTAATAAAATTGATTTTTGATTTTCAAAGTTTTGTTTGTGGATGAAGATTTCTAATAATTGAATATTAAATAAAACACAAAATTTAGTAGGTATTTTTTTCCATACGCAGAAGTCTCTCCTAGAATTAAAGAATGTACCCATGGATTGTGAAAAGGGTTAAAGTACTCAGCTGCGAACCGAAAGGTGGACAGATCAAAGCACCTCAGAAGAAAGGCTTAGTGATTTATTTCTAAAAAATCAGCCGTTGAAAATCCTGCGGCACACAGTTTTAATCTGATGATACACATGAAGTCTCCAGGAGTAGTAATCGACTCCAGAACAACTGATTTCTGTTGTTTATGAATAGGAAAAGGTTACAGCAATCCAGATGATAGGAGATAAGGTCATCTTATACAGCAATAGAGGATTGGAGAAATGAAAACACATTTGAGAACTATTTTGAGAGATAAAATCAGATGTATAAAAGTGGATCTCTAATGCTTAAACTTAAGAAAAAGGTGGAAGATTTATGACAGAAAATTTAGAAAGACATATAAAATCTTGAATTTAAATTGAATTATCATTCAATTAAACCTCAAATTGGTGAGCTGTAGAATTAATTCCATCTAGAAAATAAAAGAAAGCCATCTCCACTAAAATCTTTTCATGTTCTCTGATAAAGGAATCAATGTGACATTTTAAATATAGGTTTTTTTGTATAAAATTAAATTAATAGCATTACTCAAGCATATCATGTTCATTAGTTTCTTAAAATTAGTGTGGTATTGCAAATTTTGAACATTATAAACATTTAAAAATCTATAGAAATATTGATTTTAGAACAACAGTTTAATATTATATTTTAATAATAATAATAGTTCCCCCTGGGAAATATAATTTTTAAAAAATATTTTTAATATATACTCATTCAGGGTTAATTTCTTCCAAATAAATGCAGGAATATGTTATCAATTCATTATTATTAATTAAATATTTTATAATCTTCTTAAAGATTGTTTGTTTTAGACCATGACCTTCAAATTATATACATTTATCAGATTAGGTAATTTTTCCTAGAGTCAGAGGTGTCAGGAATAGTTTCCCATTTTAGAAATTAGGCATGTGAAACATTAAAGGACTGATTATTTTATCTAAAGTCAGGATATTGCTATGGAATTAAAAGCACTGAATTTTTAAGAATGCACCCTAGCCACCCATTATTTCCTTCCATTTTGTTTTGTTTTATTTTATTTTGACTTTAAAAGTAAATCCTATCAAGATAATTGTTTCTATTTTAATTTAACACATCTTATGAAGTCCACGGATTGTACAACTACATTTCCATTTTTGTGCTGAAACTTCTGAATTTCAGTTTCACTTTCGTTCATTGCATTCAGAGTCTCAAAAAATAAAGGCCCTCCACATACTTCTTTTCTAGAATTTCAAAATATGAAAGGCTCTACGATGATTAAGATCATGTGTCAACTTGGCTTGGCCATGATTCTCAGTGGTTTGGCAGTCGTGTGATGTGATCACTTCCATGTTGAGATATGATATAATGTGATCAACCTCATGATGGGATCTGCTGTAAGCAGCCAGTCAGTTGAAAGAGACTATCCTTGGGCATGTGGCCTGCATCAAAATATAAGTGGACACTGTGGCAAGGCTTCTGGGCTTTTGGTTGCTCTGGATCCTGCAGCTGGCTCCTGTTCATCTGATCTCCAATTCTTGGGACTTGAGCTAGCAGCTTACCTATGGTCTTGCCTGTCGATCTTGGGATTCGTCAATCTTCG
Source organism: Trichechus manatus latirostris (assembly GCF_000243295.1). Taxonomy (NCBI): domain Eukaryota; kingdom Metazoa; phylum Chordata; class Mammalia; order Sirenia; family Trichechidae; genus Trichechus; species Trichechus manatus. The sequence goes on from NW_004443953.1 coordinate 10,725,738, forward strand.
AAGCCTGTGAGCAACAGCCCTGCTCTCTGACCTGCAGATCTTGGGTTTGCCAGCCCCTGCATCTCCGTGAATCAGGAGAAGCCTCCAGCCTAACCCACAGACTTGAGAGTGACTGGAAAGGTGGTGGGTTAAGGGCAATGAGTAAGTGAAGAAGGTCTGAAATCACCTTGAAGAGAATGAGAGATTGAATTTATTGGGAAAACAGAATTTCCTGGTAGGTGTAAAGTCCCATGAAATTTAGAGACTGGGAATTTCTGTTGTTACCAATCCATTACATAATCAATGAATTTTTCTATGGTTAATTATGCTGTCTTTGTAAAAGAGTAAAAAGAGCATGCCATTTGGTTACTCTAGACTTGCAGTTTTACATATTACAGTTGTGGATATAGACAGGGGATTTGCTGAAGTGATCCACATGGAGAGTAGCCTGTATAGGAAAGGAAGGGTTTATAGATTGAGAGGAAGGAGAGAAGTTAAGAAACTGGAAGTTTGAAGAGGTTAAAGAACAATTGTAGAGGGGATAATTGGAGGGAGAATTGAGAGAATAGTATTAGAATCAGATATCAATTTTAATTTTAAGATTTCAAAATAAAATATTTATTCAAAAATATTTATTGAACATCTTCTATATACAAGATATTATCCTTAGCATTTTGGAAAGGAAGATGGGACAAGGACCCTACTCTTACGAAGCTGAAATTCTAGGCAGGCGGATAATAACAAAATAATAATTTGGTTTGCTAGTCTCTATTACAGAGATGACTGAGAATGAAACAGAACACTTCTGAGCTTTCTCAGCCAGGGAGGTTGTTTAACAATGCCACACAGATGGTGTCATGGCATTAATGTGCTGTCCAATCAGGAGAGTCAATCATCAGCTTATAACATAGAAAGCTACTTCTATTGCTGAAAAGAATGAGATTTAATCCTTACTACCACCACAGCACAGGCAGGACACAGTACCCTGACCCTGAGCACATAACTAAAATCAGAGAGCTGCAGGGTCACAAAAATACAAAGAAAAGCCACTCTAAAGCTAACTGGTAATAAACGAGCTACAATTTCACAGAACATACTGGAGTCAGCCAACCTGTTTGTGATTCAATTGATTTAAACTGTATTCATAGTAAACTTTAAGAATGTTGATTAACAAAGACTGATAATATGGGAGAGATACATTAGCATGTGATGAAAACAACAAGGAATATACAAAAGAAAGGACACAAAACTTAGCAAGACTAGTATTTCACCACAATGAAAATATTTTCCGTTGTTACACCAAATTAAGAATTTTTGTTAATTCTGTATTGAGAGGATAATTCTAGCTTATTATCAGAGGACTTGAAGCACTTACTGATGAAGATCAAAGACTACAGCCTTCAGTAAGGATTACGCCTCAACATAAAGAAAACAAAAATCCTCACAACTGGACCAATAAGCAACATCATGATAAAAGGAGAAAATATTGAAGTTGTTGAGGATTTCACTTTTTTTTGGATCCACAATCAATGCTCATGGAAACAGCAGTGAAGAATTCAAACATTGTATTTGCATTGTGCAAATCTGCAAAAGACCACTTGAAAGTATTGAAAAGCAACGATGTCACTTTTAGGACTAAGGTGCGTCTTACCCAAGCCATGGATGTTTTCAATCACCTCATATGCATACGAAAGCTGGACAATGAATAAGGAAGACCAAAGAAGAATTGATACCTTTGAATTATGGTGTTGGCAAAGAATATTGACTATAGCATGGACTGTCAGAAGAATGAACATATCTGTCTTGGAAGAAGTACAGCTAGAATGCTCTTTAGAAGCGAGGATGGTGAGACTTCACCTCACCTCACGTACTTTAAACGTGTTTTCTGGAGGGACCAGTCCCTGGAGAAGGACATCATGCTTGGTAAAGTAGAGGGTCTGCAAAAAAGAGGAAGACCGTCAATGAGACGGATTGACACAGTGGCTGCAACAATGGGCACCAACATAGCAACAATTGTGAGGACGGCACAGGACCGGGCAGTGTTTTGTTCTGTTGTACACAGGATCACTATGAGTCAGAACTGACTGGAGGGCACCTAACAACAACAACAACAAAAATCAGATTATGCTTATATTAACGATGTTATAATACATTTATAGTTCGAAATCCATTTTATGTTAGTCACTCTCAACTACTCATTATTGATTCTATAATGTCTAAACTTTCTTGATGTTGTTGTAAATATCTCAAGTTTATCAACCTGCAAGCTTACTTTAATGTCCAAAATGGGTGTTGCAGTAACTATGGCTGTTTAACAAATTGTTCCAAAATTTAGTGGCATAAAGAGTATTCCGAGCTTGGGTTGTCTCTACTTCATAGTGTTTGGGGCCCCAGACGGAGGAACTGAAGCCTGGAGATGAGAATCATTTGAAGGCTCGTTAACTGACAGATCTGATGGTTGATGCTGGCTCTTGGTGGGTGTCCCCCAATTCTTCTTTTTTTGGACATTTATATGAGAATTAATTTCAGCTTTCTCATAGCATAGTGGCTGGTTTATGGTGGCAAGTGTCCTAGGAGGAGAGAGAGAGGGAGACAGAGAGACAGCGACAGAGAGAACATGAGTTAGAAAGAACCCATATTGCTTTTTATGACCTAAACTTGGAAATACTCAGCGTTACTTCTGCGTATTCCTTGAGGCAAAAAGTCCTATCCAGATTCATAGAATATAGAATCTGCCTCAATCCTTGAAGATCAGGTGCAACTGGAAGTATTTCTGTGGTCATTTTTGAAAAATAGTATTTGCAATGGTATTTGGATAATATTAAGCAGTACTCCTTAGAGAGAGTTATTTTTAAAACACTTATATTTCCATTAGGTTTTGTCACTGGTTATATGTGCTTTGTGCTATGGGAGTACAGTGGATAAATTAATTAATTCTATCTAATGGTGTTGAATAATATTTTATAGCTTAGATAATAGTTGAGTGGGCTATTTAAGAGAAACTTGGAATTTACAAGTAAGGAAAATTAATTCATTCTATCCACCCTGCACTTGTGTGAGAGTCTATGGCATGTTTAGAGAAGGGTGACCATTCATTGTGAGGGAAAATGAGATTGGAAAGATTGGATGTGAAGTCCCGTCAATCACTATTTGAAGGAATAATTTATAACCTGTACTTTAGTGCAGATATACTATATGCATTTTATTTAGAAGTTGTTATTACTGTGAGATAATTTGAAACCAAATAATTATTATCAGCATATATTATGATTTAGAATTTAAATATGCTAATCAGTGGAAAGTGGATGTTTACTATTTTTCCCCAATCATAAATATCTTAAAATATACTTATTTTTTTTTTTTTGTAGCAGTGATGGCTATCTATCAAATTTCAATCTTTCCTTTCATGGTTATATAATTGTAGCTGCGAATTGGTTGCCTGGCCAAGGACTACATATCTGAGCCTTCTTGTGACTAGGTTTTCCTGTGTGAGTAGTTCTCATCAATGGAATATGATTGAAAATCATATATTCTCTTCGGGGTCAAGGCTTTTAAGGAACACATGTACCTTCCCCACAGCTACATGCAGATAATTTGAAAGCCGTAGGGGATAAAAGATTGTACGAAGAAATGTGGATCTTTGATTCGACATGTGGAGGAGAGCCACGTACTGATTGATCAGTAACATCCACATTGAATTGTAATGTCAGTAATAATTTTATATATTAATATTGCTGTTGTTGTTAGTTGCTGTCAAGTCAATTCTGGCTCATGGCGACCTCATGTGTGCAGAGTAGAATTGCTCCATAGGGTCTTCAAGACTGTGACCTTTTGAAAGCAGATCACCAGGTCTGTCTTCCAAGGCACATTTGGGTAGGTTCAAACCACCAAACTCTCGATTAATAGTTAAGCATAAACACATAATATTGTATTTAAGCTAATACATAGTTTTGAGTCTATTTGTTATAGCATTTTAGCCAAACCTAAATAATACAGACAATAACACAGACTGAAAACTGATCTAACAGTGGCTCTTCTTGATTTATGAACAATTTTCTCTTTTGTATGAATTAAATTTTCAAAACTATTTTTTATGATAAAATATATCATTGAGACAGTACTCTTTAATTTAAACACAACTGAATATAAATGGAGATTCTCCAGGGGAACATAGGCCATGGAATTTGATCATGAGGGGATTTTCTTTTCCTAAACGGATAGTTGCCACAATCAGAATTTCTTTTTTTTTTTTTAATTGTTGTAGTTTAAGTTTACAATTCAAGTTAGTCTCTCATACAAACATTTATACATACATTGTTATGTGACCCTAATTGCTCTCCCTATACCGTGACAGTACACTCCTTCTGTCCACGCCTGATCTCCCATGTCCATTTAACCAGCTCCTAACCCTCTCCACCTTCTCGTCTCACCTCCAAACAGAAACTGCCCATTTAGTCTCATGAAGTATCATTTTATGTCACAGAGTCCAGTCCAATCTTTGTCTGAAGAGTTGGCCTCGGGAATTGTTTTAGCTCTGGGTTGACAGAGAGTTCAGGGGCCATACTTTCTGGGGTTCCTCCAGTCTCATTCAGACCATTACGTTTGGTCTTTTTACTGGAATTTGAGTTCTGTACCCCACCTTTCTCCTGCTCCATCAGGGACTCTCTCTATTGTGTTCCCTGTCAGGGCAGTCATTGGTGGTAGCCAGACACCATCTAGTTCTTCTGTTCTCAGGCTAATGAAGTCTCTGGTTTATGTGGCCCCTTCTGTCTCTTGGGCTAATACTTCCCTTGTGTCTTTGCTGCTCTTCATTCTCCTTTACTTCAGATAGTTGGGACCAATTGATGCATCTTAGATGGCCGCTTGCTAGCTCGTAAGACCCCAGATGCCACTCTCCAAAGTAGGATGAAGAATATTTTCTTAATAAACTTTGTTATGCAAATTGACCTAGATGTCTCCTGAAAGGATGGTCCCCAGATCCCTGCCCCTGCTAATCTGTTCCTCAAAGTGTTTGATTGTATTCAGGAAACTTCTTAGCTTTGGTTTAGTCCCATTGTGCTGACTTCCCCTGTAATGTGTGTTGTCCTTCCCTTCACCTAAGATAATTCTTACCTACTATCTAGTTAGTGAATAACCCTAACCCTCCCTCTCCACCCTTCCTCGTAACCATCAAAGAATGTTTTCTTCTATGTTTAAACCTTTTCTTGAGTTCTTATAATAGAGGTCTTATACAATATTTGTCCTTCTGTGACTGACTAAATTTACTCAGCATAAAGCCCTCCAGATTCCTCCATGTTACAAGATGTTTCACGGATTCATCGTTGTTCTTTATCGTTTCATAGTATTCTATTGTGTGAATATACCATAATTTGTTTATCCATTTGTCTGTTGATGGGCACTTAGGTTGTTTCCATCTTTTTGCTACGGTGAACAGTGCTGCAATGAACATGGATGTGCGTATAGCTATTCGTGTGATGGCTGTTAGTTCTCTAGGATATATTACAAGGAGAGGGATAGCTGGATCGTATGGTACTTATATTTCTAGCTTTCTAAGAAAGCATCAAATCGATTTCCAAAGTGGTTGTACCATTTTACATTCCCACTAACAGTGTATAAGTGTTCCAGTCTCTCCACAACCGCTCCAGCATTTATTATTTTGTGTTTTTTGGATTACTGCTAGCCTTGTTTGGATGAGATGATAACTCATTGTAGTTTTGATCTGCATTTCTCTAATGGCTAATGATCATGAGCATTTCTTCATGTGTCATTAGTTGCCTGAGTGACTTCTTTCGTGAAGTGCCTGTTCATATCCTTTGCCCATTTTCTAATTGGGTTATTTGTCTTTTTGTTTTTTGGTTTTGCAGTATCTTGTAGATTTTAGAAATTAGACACTGATGGGATTTGTCGTAGCCAAACATCTTTTTCCCAGTCTGTAGGTTGTCTTTTTACTCTTTTGGTGAAGACTTTTGATGAGCATAAGTGTTTGATTTTTAGGCGCTCCTTGTTATCTAGTTTCTCCTCCAGTGGTTGTGCATTGTTACTTATGGTTCGTATTGTGTTTATGCCATGTATCAGGGCTCCTAGCGTCATCTCTATTTTTTCTTCCATGATCTTTATTGTTTTTGATTTTATATTTAAGTCTTTGATCCATTTTGAGTTAGTTTTTGTGCATGGTGTAAGGTATGGGTCTTCAGTTTTTTGCAGATGGATATCTGGTTATGCCAGCACTATTTGCTAAAGAGACTGTCTTTTCCCCAATTAGCAGATTTGGCCCTTGGTCAAATAGCAGCTGCTCATAGGTGGATGAATTTACGTCTGGATTCTCAGTTCTGTTCCATTGGTCTATGTATCTGTTGTTGTACAATTACCAGTCTGTTTTGACTGCAGTGGCATTATAATAGTTTCTAAAATCAGGTAGTATGAGGCCTCCAAGTTTGTTCTTCTTCTTCAGTAATGCTTTACTTATCTGGGGCCAATTCCCTTTCCATATGAAGTTGGTGATTTCTTTCTCCATCTCATTAAAAAATGCCAGTGAAATTTGGATTGGGATTGCACTGTATCTGTAGATTGCTTTGGGTAGAATTGACATTTTCATAATGTTGAGTCTTCCTATCCATGAGCAAGGTGTTTTTCCACTTATGCAGGTCTCTTTGGGTTTCTTGCAGAACTGTCTTGAAGTTTTCATTGTATAGGTCTTTTACGTCTCTGGTTAGATATATTCCTAAGTATTTTAATTTCTAGGGGGTTATTGTAAATGGTATTGATTTGGTGATTTCTTTTCAATGGTCTTTATGTTGGTGTAAAGGAATCCAACATATTTTTGTATGTTTATCTTGTATCCTGATATTTTGCTGAAATCTGCTAATTTCAGTAGTTTTCGCGTGGATTCTTTGGGGTTTCTGTGTATAAGATCATATCATCTGCAAATAGGGGTACTTTCACTTCTTCCCTCCCAATTTGGATGCCCTTTATTTCTTTTTCTAGCTTAATTGCTCTGGCTAGGACCTCTAGCACAATGCTGAATAAGAGTGATGACAAAGGGTATCCTTGTCTGGTTCCTGTTCTCAAGAGGAATCCTTTCAAAGTGTCTCCATTTAGGATGATGTTGGATGTTGCCTTTGTATAAATGTCCTTAATTATACTGAGGAATTTCCCTGCTATTCCTATTTTGTTCAGAGTTTTTATCATGAATGGGTGTTGGTCTTTGTCAAATGCCTTATCTGCATCAATTAATAAGATCATGTAGTTCTTGTCTTTTGTTTTATTAATGTGATAGATTACATTGATTGTTTTTCTAATATTGAACCATCCCTGCATATCTGGCATAAATCCCACTTGATCATGGTGAATTATTTGATATGTTGCTGAATTCTATTGGCTAGAATTTTGTTGAGGATTTTTGCGTCAATGTTCATGAGGGATATTCGTCTGTAATTTTCTTTGTTTGTGGTGTCTGTGCCTGGTTTTAGTATCAGGTTTATGCTGGCTTCATAGAATGAGTTTGAGAGTATTCCATCCTTTTCTATGCTCTGAAATACCTTTAGTAGTAGTGGTGTTAACTCTTCCATGAAAGTTTGGTAGATTTCTCCAGTGATGCTGTCCAGGCCAGGGCTTTTTTTTTATTGGGAGTTTTTTAACTACCTTTTCAATCTCTTCTTTTGTTATGGGTTTATTTAGGTGTTCTACCTCTGTTTATGTTAGTTTAGGTAGGTAGTGAGTTTCTAGAAATTTGTCCATTTCCTCTAGGTTTTCAAATTTGTTAGAGTACAATTTTCTTAGTATTCTGTTGTGATTCTTTTCATTTCAGTTGGGTCTGTTGTGCTATCACCCATCACATTTCTTATGTGAGTTATTTGCTTCCTCTCCTGTTTTTCTTTTGTCAGTTCAGCCAATGATTTATAGATGTTGTTGATCCTTTCAAAGAAGCCGCTTTTGGTCTTGTTAACTCTTTCCGTTATTTTTCTCTGTTTCATTTAATTCTGCTCTAATTCTTATTATTTCCCTTCTTCTGGCACCCAAGGGCTTCTTTTGCAGCTCTCTTTCTACTTGTTCCCTTTGTAGGGTTAATGGTTTGATTTTGGCCATTTCTTCTTTTTGGATGTGTGCATTTATTGCTATAAACTAACCTCTGAGCATTGCTTTTGCTGTGTCCCAAAGGTTCTGGTAGGATGTGTTTTCACTCTCTTTTGATTCTATGAATTTCTTTATTCCATCCTTAATTTCTTCTATAACCCAGTAGTTTTTGAGCAAGATTTTGTTCAGTTTCCATGTGTTTGATTATTTTTTCCTTGCTCTTTCTGTTGTTGATTTCTATGGTGAGAAGATATGCTTTGTAGTATTTCAATGCTTTAGATTTTGTTGAGGCTTGCTTTATGGCCTAATATGTGGTCTATTCTGGAGAATGTTCCATGTGCTTTGGACAAGAAAGTGTACTTGGCTGCTGTTGGGTGGAGTGTTCTGTATATGTCTATGAGATCAAGTTGGTTGATTGTAGCATTTAGATCTTCCATGTCTTTGTTGAGCTTCTTTCTGGATGTTCTGTCATTCACCAAAAGTGGTGTGTTGAAATCTCCTGCTATTATTGTGGAGCTGTCTATCTCTCTTTCCAATGCTGTTAGAGTTTGTTTTCTGTATTTTGGAGCCCTGTCATTGGGTGCATAAATATTTATTATAGTTATGTCCTCTTGGTGTATTGACCCTTTAATCATTATATAGTATCCTTCCTTATTCTTTGTGGTGGATTTTACTTTGAAGTCTATTTTATCAGAGATTGGTATTGCCACTCCAGCTCTTTTTGAGTGTTGTTTGCTTGATATATATTTTTCCATAATTTGAGTTTTAGTTTGTTTGTGTCTTTAAGTCTTAGGTGTGTCTGTTGTAGGCAGCATATAGACGGATTGTGTTTTTTTATCCAGTCTGCCACTCTCTGTCTCTTTATTGATGCATTTTAGCCATTTACATTCTGCTTAATTATTCATATGTATGAGTTTAGTGCTGTCATTTTGATGTCTTTTTTTGTGTGTTGTTGACAGTTTCTTCGTTCCACTTAATTTTCTGTGCGGAGTCATTTTTCTTTATGTATTTTATTTTCATCCTTGTCATTGTTGTTGATTTTGTATTTGCTGAGACTTTACATTTTTCTTGTTTTTTTTTTATTTTGACTTGCAGGATTTTTAGTTTTCTTTGTGGCTACTGTAATATTTACCTATATTTTTCTTGTTTTTTTTATTTTTTTTTATTTTGACTTGTAGGATTGTTAGTTTCCTTTGTGGTTACCTTAATATGTACCCCTATTTTTCTAAGTTTATACCAGTCTTTTATTTCTTTATATTGCTTTGACTTCCTCTCCCTATGAAAAATCTATGTCTACATTTTTTAGTCCTTCTTTTTTGTTTTAATGTTGTCATCTTTTACATATTGACATCTCTGTTTCCCTATTTTCAGTGTTTTAGCTTTGATTTATTTTTGTTGATTTCTGGTTGCCCTGTCCTGTGTTCTAATCTTGCGTTGTTATCTGATGCTATTGATTTTCTAACCGGATGACTTCCTTTAGTATTTCTTGCAATTTTGGTTTGGTTTTTGCAAATTCCCTAAACTTCTGTTTATCTGGAAATGCCCTAATTTTGCCATCATGTTTGAGAGAGTGTTTTGCTGGATACGTAATTCTTGGCCGGCAATTGTTTTCCTTCAGGGCTTTATATATGTCATCCCATTGCCTTCTTGCCTGCATGGTTTCTGCTGAGTAGTCCAAGCTTATTCTTATTGACTCTCCTTTGTAGATTACTTTTCATTTATCCCTAGCTGCTCTTAAAATTTTCCCTTTATCTTTGGTTTTGGCAACTTTGATTATATCTTGGTGACTTTCTCTTGGGATCTACCTCATGTGCGGTTCAATGAGCATCTTGGATAGGTATCTTCTCATCTTTCACAATAACACGGAAGTTTTCTGCCAACAAATCATCAACAATTCTCTTTGTATTTTCTGTTATCCCCCCTGTTCTGGTACTCCAATCACTTGTAGGTTATTCCTCTTGACAGAATCCCATATACTTCTTAAGGTTTCTTCATTTCTTTAAATCCTTTCATCTGATTTTTCCTCAAATAAGTTGGTGTCAAGTGCTTTACCTTCAGTCTCACTAATTCTGACTTCCATTGCCACAATTTTGCTCCTATGACTTTCTATTGATTTGTCTAATTCTGAAATTTTGTTATTAATCTTCTGGATTTCTGATTGCTGTCTCTCTATGGATTCTTGCAGCCAGTTAAATTTGTCATTATACTCTTCACTAATCATCTTAAGTTCCTCTATTGCATGTTTTCCATTTCGTCTAATTTCCTTCTTGATCTGTTGAAGAGTTCTGTATATTAATCTTCTGTATTCTGCCTCTGATAATTCCAAGAAATTGTCTTACTTCAGAAAATTTCTAGATTCTTTATTTGCGAACTTGCTGAAGCCATCATGGCCTGCCTCTTTATGTGATTTGATATTGACTGTTGTCTCCAAGCCATCAATAAGTAATTATATTTATTTATTTTATGTTTGCTTACTGTCTCCTAGCTTCCTGTTTAGTTTTGTTTTGATATACCCAAATAGGCTGCTTGTATGAACTTGCCCAATCACCAGTGCCCCTGAAGCTCCAACATCCTGCTACCAGGTGGCCAGAACTGCCGCTAAGTATGTGAGCCCAGGAGTCAGCCCCCTCCTGTATGGATTCATCTCAGGTGTCCAGGTAATTGGCCACCAAATGTGTGGTGCAGGCTCTCACCTACAGTCGTAGACAGGCGTGGGTGATTGATGTAGGCTGCAGCAGTGGGACACTTGCTGAGCAAGGCAGGGGGCCAACAGCTGCCTCCAAGTGCCGAGGAGGAAATTGTGTCCCTGTTCCCTACAGTGTATAGGTGGGTGGGTTTTGCAGCCAGACTATGAGCACCCAATGTTGTTGGCCTTAAGACTGGGGGGCACCTCTTATTTTTGGGCCCCTGTTGCAGGTAGCTAGTGGCGTTGGTGGATCCACCAGTCCTCAGGCCCCTGATGTGTGTAGGTGAATACACTGTTTAATGGGCAGAATAATGTCAAATGTCACGAACCTGTCACTTCACAGCTAAAACAGTTGAGGTTAGAGTTCTGGTATATACCCTGTTGTACTGCGGTAATGAGGGCCTGAGCTGTTGAAATGGGTCCACACAAGTCTGTGCAGGAGGAAAGCCACTCAAAGTCCATGGATCCCTTCTGCTTGTGCCTAGGCAAAGGAGCTATGCCTACCCTGAGTTCCTGGCTTAGGGGAACCGGCAGATTATTTTTTCCCCCAGTTTGTTAATTTATTCCCTCTCCAAGGCCGGGAGAATGGCTCAGGGTGCGTGACGGGTCCTACTTCTGGCCCAGGGGTCTCGGTAGTTGCTGAAGCCAGTCCCGGACCCAGTGCAGGGAGCAGGGATGTAAATGGGAGCGAGGTTTTTCCCTAAGGTGAGTGTTTTTGATATGCGGAGTAGGCTAGACACAAATACTTATCTTTTGCCAATCGAGGGCTGCTTCTCACTGGTTCTGGATGGCCGAGTAGACTCTCTGCTGCTGGGTCTCTCCTGATGTGGAAAACGCCTCCCGAGTGCAGCTGCTTGACTGCCTCACTCCTCACCCCCACGCTGATCAGGCTGAAGGGCTCCAGCTCCCTCCGAGTCAGCTCTGGCAACTCTTAGCTGCTTCAAAACTCTCTCTCCCTCACCCTGCCACTCAGTCCAATTCCTCAGCTTTACCTTTGATATTCAGGGCTCCTAGATTGTCCTATGTAATCGATTCACTTGTTTTTGAGTCTTTGTTGTAAGAGGGACCACGGGAAGCAGCTGACTACTCCGCCATCTTTGTCCCGCCTTCAGAATTTCTTTATGACACTATGGTAGCAAGTCCTGATGGTGCAATGGTTAAAGCACTCGACTGCTAACTGAAAGGTTGATGTTTCAAATCCACCAGTGGCTTTGAGGGAGAGAAAAACTGGCAATCTGCTCCCACAAAGATTAAACTTAGGAAACCCTATAAAGCAATTCTACTCTGTCACATAGGGTAGAGATGAGTTGGAATTTACTTGAGAGCGCAAGAGAACAATAACATATAGTCAAGCATTCATAAAAACTAACATACACTAAGAGAATGAAAAGACAATCCTCAGACTGGCATAAGATATTTGCAAAACACATATCTGTTAAAGGACATGTATCCAAGACATACAGAGAACTCTTAAAAGTCAACAGTAAGAAAACAAACAACCCACTTAAAAACTGGGCAAAAGATCTGAACAGACACCTCACCAAAGAAGATAAACAGATGACAAATAAGCATATAAAATATTTCATTAGGGAATTGCACATTAAAACAATGAGATACCACTATGCACCTATTTAAAAGGCCAAAATCCCAAAATACTGATAATACCAAATGCTGATGAGGATGTAGAGTGACAGATACCCTCATTCATTGTTGTATATATATAAAATGGTACAGCCACTTTGGAAAACAGTCTGGTAGTTTCCTACAAAGCTAAACATAGGCTCACCATATGATCCAGCAATCACACTCCTAGGCATTTACCCAAATGAATTTAAATTTAAACTTATGCCCACACAAATATCTGCACATGGGTTTTATAGTAACTTTATTCATAATTGTCAAAAATTGGAAGCAACCTAGATGTCCTTCAACTGGTGAATGTATAAACAGATGTGGTACATCCATACAATAGATTATTATTCAGTGATAAAAAGAAATGAACTATCAAGATATTAAATACATGAAGGGACCTTAAGTAGATACTGCTAACTGAAAGAAGCCAGTTGGAAAAGGCTACATACTATATAATTTCAACTATATAACATTCTGGAAAGGGCAAAACTATAGACAAAGTAAAATGATTAGAGGTTGCTAGGATATCAGAAGGAGAAAGGGAGGGACAAATAAGTGAAGCACAGGACATTTTAGTAATCCAAAACAGTGAAACTATTTTGCATAATACTGTAGTGGTGTATACATGACATTATGCACTTATCAAAACCCACATAATTATATAACAGGAAGAGAGAACCCTAATGTAAACTATAAACCCAAACTTAAACCCAAACCTAAACTCATTGCCGTTGAATTGATTCCGACTCATAGTAACGCTATAGGACAGTTCTACTCTGTCCTATAGGGCTTCCAAGGTTATAAATCTTTAGGGAAGCAGACTGCCTCATCATTCTCCCACAGAGCAGCTGGTGGGTTTGAATAGCCAATCTTTCAATTAGCAGCCTAGCACTTAACCATTGTGCCACCAGGACTCCTTAATGTAAACTATAGACTTTGATTAATAATAATGTATCAATATCTGTGGTGCAGTGGTTAACAGATTGGCTGCCAACCAAAAGGCTGACAGTTCGAATCCACCAGCTGCTCCTTGGAAACCCTATGGGGTAGTTCTACTCTCTCCTCCAGGGTAACTGTAAGTCAGAATCAACTCAATGTCAGCGGGTTTATTAGTTCATCAATTGTATCAAATGTACCACAGGAATGAAAGATGTTACAAATAGGAAAAAGTATGTAGGGTGGGTAAAGAGGTATACGAAAACTCTCTATCCTTTCTGAATAATTTTTCCGTAAACCCGAAACTGCTCTAAAAAAATAAAGTGTGTTAAATTAACATATGAAAAAATGCAGTGACGGTAATGGTGGTGCACTGGTTAAAGTGCTTGGCTGCTAACTGAAAGATTGGCTGTTTGAACCCACCAACTGCTTTGTTGGAGAAAGATGTGGCAGTCTGCTTCCATAAAGATTTACAGCCTTGGAAACCCTGTGGAGCAGCTCTACTCTGTCCTATAGGGTTGCTATGAGTCGGAATTGACTCAACAACAATGGGTTGGGTTTTATGAGGCCCAATTGTTTGGTCAAATACTAATTCAGATGTTACTTCAAAGGTATTTTGTTGATGTGAGTAACATTTACCATCAGTTAACTCTAAGTAAAGATTACCCTTGATAATGTGGGTGAGCTTCATCCAATTACTTAAATGCTTTAAGAGCAAACACTGAGGTGTCTGGGAAGAGAAGGAATTCTGTCTGCCTCAAGGCTGTCGCATGGATATCCTACCTGAGATTCCAGCCTGTGCCAGACCTATCGATTTTGGACTTGTCAGTCCCCAAAACTGAGAAAGATAACTCCTTAAAATAAATTGTTCTATATATCTATACTGAATTTCATATCTATAGATATCTGTTTGTATTTCTTATTCATTCTGTTTCTCTGGGAAAGCCAGATTAATACAGTGTAAATTTCACTCTTTTGAATATTCCCTCAAAATTCAAGTGAAAAAATGAATAAACTTTGTGAATAAAATAAAAAAAAAACATTTGCCCTTAAATCAAACACATATGCAGATACATATTAAGCCTTTCTTTTAATTGTTTTTATTATATTTAGTTGATTCTTCTTCTAGCTCCCTTTTCACCTCCATCTTTTGCTTAGCTGGAATGAAGGGCATTTATTTACAGTTAATAATGGAAACAAAATGATAGTCGATGAACTTGTGATAATTCCTAGAGCTGCTTACAAAATTTAACAATTTTCTAAATAAAATTATTTGTTTAAGTATGATAAACTTCTTGAATCACCTTCGCTTAAATATCCAGGTTACAGACTTCTTAGGCAAGAAGGAAGGAGGATACTAAGCATTGGACTGTATCTGTAAACCATCAAGCCTAGGTTAAAAGCTCCTGTTCTAGTCTCTGTTTCAACCCTAACCAGCTATGTATTCTTTGGCAAAGTATTTCATTCTTAGTTCAGTTTTTGCACTGTATAGTAATATTGCTAGCTCTGAATATTATGTTACCAAAATTATGTTGTTGTTGTTGTTTGGTGCCATTGAGTTGGTTCTGACTCATAGAGACCAAAATTTTTTTTTCTTTTACCAAAAATTATAATAGTTTTAAATGAAAAGTGGTAGTGGTCCAATAAATTTGGAAAACAACTGATTAAACAAAGTTGTTGTTAGGTGGTGTTCAGTGAGCTCCCATTCATAGTGACATTTTGTAAAACAGAACGAAATGTTGCCCTATCTTGTGACTCCTCACAATCATTGCTATGTTTGAGCCCATTTCTGCAGCCACTATGCCAGTCCATCTTATTGAGGGTCTCCCTTTTTTTTTACTGACTCTCTACCAAGCATGATGCCCTTTTCCAGTGATTGGTCCCTCCT
Source organism: Trichechus manatus latirostris (assembly GCF_000243295.1). NCBI lineage: Eukaryota > Metazoa > Chordata > Mammalia > Sirenia > Trichechidae > Trichechus > Trichechus manatus. The sequence goes on from NW_004443953.1 coordinate 10,740,932, forward strand.
GATGACATGTCCAAATTATGTGAGGCCAAGTCTCATCATACTCACTTCTGAGGAACATTGGGCTGTACTTCCTTCAAGACCGATTTGTTCATTTTTCTGGCAGTACATGGTAAATAAAATATTTTTTGCTAACACTACAATTTGAACACATCACTTTTTCTTCAGCCTTCTTTTTTGATTGTGCAGCTTCTGCATGCATATGAGGTGATGTTTGAGTCAGGGGCATCTTAGTCATCAAAATAACATCTTTCCTTTTTAAAACTTCAAAGAGGTTTTTGAAGCAGATTTGCCCAATGTAATATGTCATTTGATTTCTTGACTACTGCTTCCATGGGGGTTGATTGCAGATCCAAATAGAATGAAATCCTTGACAACTTCAATTTCATCACCATTTATCATACTGAAGGCTGTAGTCTTTCACTTTCATCAGTAAGTACTTCAAGTCATCTTCATTTTCAGCAAGTAAGGTAGTGTCATCTACGTATTGCAGGTGGTAAATGAGTGTCATCTTTATTTTCTAGCCTTTCAAATGCTAACATAATTATGAATCTCTAAAGGTAAATGATACTATGTGGTATTTCCCAAATTATTTGATTACAGAATGTTTTGAATGACACTGATGTTATATGGACTGGTTACTGTCAGAATATATTTTTTCTTTCAACTATATATAACATTTTTATGATTCCATGAAATAATTTTATTAGTAAAAAGTTCAGGTTCAAGGCAATTTAAAGAAAAGATTTATAATGATCTCTAGGAATATTGTAAGTTTTTTTTTCTGATATTATTATATTGAGGTTTGCACTCAGCTACCAACTGAAAGATTGATGGTTCAAACCCACTCAGCAGCACCACAGAAGAAAAGCCTGGGGATCTGCTTCTGTAAAGACTACAGCCAAGAACACCCTATGGAGCTGAGTTCTACTCGGTTACACATGGGGTCTCCATGAGTTGGGGACTGGCTCATCATCAACTAACAATTGTTACACTGATGTGATATATTGTACAAAATTACTATATTACTTTTTCAAAGAAAAATTTTCAAAGAAAGAAGCAAAACTCATTCCATAATACCACAACTCAGAGATAAACACTATTTGCCTATACATTCTTTTATAAAATTGAAATCATAGTGTAAATACATTTTCTATTCTGTTTTTCTTAAATATTATATTAATGGCATTTATGTTTTTCTAAACATTGTTAATCATTTTATAACACCATATTATAGTTATTTATTAAATTAATGATTACAATTATTATCTCAACATATTTTTGTAGAAAGAAAATTGAGAGATATAGAAATAACTGAATATTGTTTAGGTTAGTTGTTTTAAAAATTGTCTGCAGAGTTCTGAATGGGTCTAAGGAACCTCTGTAGATGATGCGATTAGGGGAGGGATGGAAAGGTTGGTCTTTAGGACTACCACTAATGTTTTTACCATGGTACCGTAGATTTCCTCTATGCGAGCTATATCCTATGTTGGTTTTCATGTGGCATTTTATTTCAAGAAATAGTTCTAAGGCACAATTAAGAAAAAAAAAAAAAACAGTGTTTAAAAATCTTGAACCATAGTACAAATACAGTGCAATTTTTAAAAATTTATATTACTATTTTTAAAAAATTAGCTATATCCATAATTGAATATATAATAAAAATTTGAAACCACAATATGAGATTGTCCTGTAGGACATAGAGAAGCTTTGTAACTAGACAGATGTCAAAACCCAAGGTGGGGTCAAGATGGTGGAGTAGTCAGACAATTCCTGTGGTCCCTCTTACAACAAAGACTGGAAAAAACAAATGAATCGATTATATATGACAATCTAAGAACCCTGAACATCAAATACAAAGTTGAGGACTCAGTACTGAGCAGCAAAGGGAGGGAGAGACAGTTCAAAAGCAGCGAGGATTTGCTAGACCTGATCTGGCCAGCACCCTGCAAGTTAGACTGGCTGGTGTGCACAGGCCAAGGCAAGCAGTGGTGCTCAGGATGCTTTTTCTACACCAGGAGAAACTCTGGAGAGGGAAGAAATTAATATACAAATAACAAACAGGAAAAATAACCTGCCAACCCACCTAAATTGGGACCTTAAGGTAGGCACAGCCCATCTGTCTAAGCACATGCAGAAGGGGTCCATGGACTTTTGTGGGGATATATGCCATGTAAACATGACTGAACTATTGACAACTGCAGCTCCCACAGGCCTCTGTGCTGCACAGCATGTTGAGACTTGTCCCCAACATGTTGAGACTTGTCACGGCTTGTTTTCCCAAACCTATTGTCCCGTTACTGATTGGCTTGTTTACCTGAATTCCTTCTCCCTTGCCCAAAACTTATTCTTATTCACCCAAATCCCATTGTTCTGTTATTTGCTTCATGGCTTGCTGTATTGACTATAAATAAACTCCTGGGACTGAAGCCGGGGTCAACTCCTCAGAGTGACCCTCCTGGCCCCACTTCTCTGTAAGAGTTGTGTTTGGTTACTGTCTCCGCCATCCCGACACCCGTTGCTGCTGCAACAGACTTTGAATGCCTTTCACTCCTGCCTAGACCTGTGTGGGCCCATTTCAACAGTGTAGGCCCTCATCAGCATAGTACAGTAGGGTACATACCTGAAGCCTATTTTCAATTGCAACACCTAAAGGGGAGTGGCAGATTAGTGACATTTGACATTGCTCTACCCATTAAACAGGGTCCTCACCCACATCAGGGGCCTGAGGTGGTGGCTCCACCCACCCCACCTAGCAACCCAAGACATGGGTCAGAGAATAAGTGGTGCCTCCCAGTCTTTACAGCCAATAGCGTTGGATGTCCAAAGTCTGGCTGCAAAACCCACCCACCTACACACTCTAGGTAACAGGGACATGCCTTCCTCCCAGGCACGCAGGGGCAGCCATCAGCCCTCTACCTTGCTCAGCGCATAATCCCCAACTGCAGCCAGATACCTGTGCTTACCTTAGTCACCCCTACATAGCCCTGCCCATATAGCACTATTGGTGAGAGCCTGCACCACACACTCAGTAACCAACAACCTGGACACCTGAGATGAATCCACACAAGGAAAGCAAATGGACTCCTGGGCTCACTTACCTAGTAGCAGCTCTAACCACGTAGTGACAGGATGTGAGAGCTTCAAAGACACCAATAATCAAAGTAGCTCACACAACGAGCCTATTTGGGCATATCAGAACAAAACAAGAAGCTAAGACACAGTAAGCAAACATAAAACAAATAAATATAATAGCTTATTGATGGTTCCGAGACAACAGTCAATACCAAATCACATAAAGAGGCAGACTATGATGGCTTCAGCAAGTGACCAAAACAAAGAACTAAGAAACCTCCTGGAAAAACAGAAGGTCTTGGAATTACTGGCGGTAGAATTCAAAAGATTAATATACAGAACTCTTTAAGAGATCTGGAAGGAGATCAGGCAAAAAGTAGACCAAGCCAAGGACAACAGACAAAACAATAGAGGAATTTAAGAAGTCTATACAAAAGCCTAATGATAAATTTAACAGGCTGCAAGAATCCAGAGAGAGATAGCAAATAGAAATCCAAAAGATTAACAATAAAATTTTAGAATTAGACAACTCAATAGAAGGTCATAGGAGCAGAACTGAGGCAATGAAAGCCAGAATTAGTGAGACTAAAGGTAAAAGCACTTGACACAAAATTATATGAGGGAAAATCAGATAGAAGTATTTAAAAAAAAATGAAGAAACCCTAAGAAGAAAGTGGGATTCTATCAAGAGGAATAACCTACAAGCTATTGGAGTACCAGAATGGGGGAGGGAGGGGTATAACAGAAAATACAGAGAGAGTTGTTGAAGATTTGTTGGCATAAAACTTCTCTGATATTGTGAAAAACGAGAAGATATCTATCTAAGAATTTCATTGAACCCACACAGGGTAGATCCCAAAAGAAAGTCATCAAGACATATTATAATCAAACTTGCCAAAACCAGAGATAAAGAGAATTTCAAGACATGCTTGAGAAAAAAGAAAAGTCATACAAAAGAGAGTCAATAAGACTAAGCTTTGCCTACTAAGCAGAAACAATGTAGGCAAGAAGTTAATGGGATGACATATATAAAGCCTTGAAAGAAAACAATTAACAGCCAAGAATTAAATATCCAGCAAATCTGTCTCTCAAATATGATGGTGAAGTTAGGGCATTTCTAGATAAACAGAAGTTTAGGCAATTTGCAAAAACCAAATCAAAATTACAAGAAATACTAAAGGGACACTTCCAGTTAGAAAATCATTAACATCAGATAACAAGCCAAGACTAGAACACAGGACAGAGCAACCAGATATCAACCAAGATAGGGAAGTCACAAAAATAAATCAAAGTTAAAACACTGAAAATAGGGAAACAGAAATGTCAATATGTAAAATATGACAACACTAAAACAAAAAAGAGGGGCTAAATAATGTAGTCATACAACTTTCATATGGAGAGGAAGCAAAGGCGATATCAATAAATAAAAGATTGGTTTAAACTTAGAAAAATAGAGGTAAATATTGAGGTAACCACAAAGGAAACTAACAATCTTACACATCAAAATAAAAAAAGAGAAAAACATAAAGGCTTTGCAAATAAAAAGCATCAACAATGAAATAGATGAAAAGAAAATACATAACAAAAAATGACTCAAGATAGAACACTAAGTGGAGCAAAGAAACTGTCAACAACACACACACACAAAAATACACAAAGTGACAGCACTAAACTCATATCCATCAATAATTATGCTGAATTTAAATGGACTACATGCACCGATAAAAAGAAAGAAAATGGCATAATGGATAAAAAGATATGATCTATCTATAAGCTGCCTACAAGAGACATAACTTACACTTAAAGATACAAACAAACTAAAACTCAAAGGATGGAAAAATATATATCTACCAAACGACATTCAAAAAAGAGCAGGAGTAGCAAAACTAATCTCTGACAAAATAGACATCAAGGTAAAATCCACCACAAAAGATAAAAAAGGAAACTATATAATGATTAAAGGGTCAATACACCAAGAAGACATGACTATAATAAATATTTATGTACCCAACGACAGGGCTCCAAAATACAGAAAACAAACTCTAACAGCATTGGAAAGAGAGATAGACAGCTCCACAATAATAGCAGGAGATTTCAACACATCACTTTTGGTGAATGACAGAACATCCAGAAAGAAGCTCAGCAAAGACGTGGAAGATCTAAATGCTACAATCAACCAACTTGATCTCATAGACATATACAGAACACTCCACCCAAAGCAGCCAAGTACACTTTGTTTTCCAATGCAGATGGAACATTCTCCAGAATAGACCAAATAATAGGCCATAAAGGAAGTCTTAACAAAATCCAAAACATTGAAATACTACAAAGCATCTTTTCTGACCATAAAGCCATAAAAGTAGAAATCAATAACAGAAAGAGGAAGGAAAAAAAATCAAACACATGGAAACTGGACAACACTTCGCTCAAAAACTACTAGGTTGTAGAAGAAATTAAGGATGGAATAAAGAAATTCATAAAATCAAATGAGAATGAAAACATGCCCTACCAGAACCTTTGGGACACAGCAAAAGCAGTGATCAGAGGTCAGTTTATAGCAATAAATCCACACATCCAAAAAGAAGAAAGGGCCAAAATCAAAACATTAACCCTACAACTGGAACAAGTAGAAAGAGAGCAGCAAAAGAAGCCCTTGGGTGCCAGAAGAAGGGAAATAATAAGAATTAGAGCAGAATTAAATGAAATAGAGAATAGAAGAACAATTGAGTTAACAAGACCAAAAGCTGGTTCTTTGAAAGGATCAACAAAATTAATAAACCATTGGTGAAACTGATGAAAGAAAAACAGGAGAGGAAGAGGATAACTCTTGTAAGAAGTGAGATGGGTGACATCACAACAGACCCAAATGAAATGAAAAGAATCATAACAGAATACTATGAAAAATTGTAC
>NW_004443953.1:10747335-10767650 GCF_000243295.1 Trichechus manatus latirostris
AACATTAGAAAAACAATCAATGTAATCTATCACATTAATAAAACAAAAGACAAGAACTACATGATCTTATCAATCGATGCAGATAAGGCATTTGACAAAGACCAACACCCATTTGTGATAAAAACTCTCAACAAAATAGGAATAGCAGGGAAATTCCTCAGTATATTTAAGGGCAACATATTTAAAGGCAACATCCAACATCATCCTGAATGGAGAGACTTTGAAAGCATTCCCCTTGAGAACGGGAACCAGACAAGGATGCCCTTTGTCACCACTCTTATTCAACATTCTGCTGGAAGCCCTAGCCAGAGCAATTAAGCTAGAAAAAGAAATAAAGGGCATCCAAACTGGTAGGGAAGAAGTCAAAGTATCTCTATTTGCAAATGATATGATCTTATACACAGAAAACCCCAAAGAATCCACAAGGAAACTACTGAAATTAACAGATTTCAGCAAAGCATCAGGATTCAAGATAAACATACAAAAGTCATTTGTATTCCTTTACACCAACAAAGAGAACTGGAAGAGGAAACCACCAAATCAATACCATTTACAATAGTCCCCAGGAAGATAAAATACTTAGGAATAAATCTAACCAGACATGTAAAAGGCCTATACAATGAAAAATACAAGACAGTACTGCAAGAAACCAAAAGAGACCTGCATAAGTGGAAAAACATACATTGCTCACAGATAGGTAAACTCGGCATTGTGAAAATGTCAATTCTACCAAAAGCGATCTGCAGATACAGTGCAATCCTGATCCAAATTCCACTGGCATTTTTTAATGAGATGGAGAAACAAATTACCAACTTCATATGGAAAGGGAAGAGGCCCCAAATAAGTAAAGCATTGCTCAAGAAGAACAAAGTGGGAGGCCGCACATTACCTGATTTTGGAAACTATTATACAGACACAGTAGTCAAAACAGCCTGGGACTGGTACAACAGACAGATAGATGAATGGAACAGAATTGAGAATCCAGACATAAATTCATCCACCTATCAGCAGCTGATATTTGACAAAGGCCCAAAGCCATTAATTGGGGAAAAGACTGTGTCTTTAACAAATGGTGCTGGCATAACTGGATATCCATCTGCAAAAAACTGAAACAAGATCCATACCTCACACCAGGCACAAAAACTAACTCAAAATGGATCAAAGACTTAAATATAAAATCGAAGACAATAAAGATCATGGAAGAAAAAATAGGGACAATGTTAGGAGCCCTAATACATGGCATAAACACAATATGAACCGTAAGTAACAATGCACAAACACCAGAAGAGAAAGCAGATAACTGGGAGCTCCTAAAAATCAAACACTTATGCTCATCAAAAGACTTCACCTAAAGAGTCAAAAGACAACCTACAGACTGGGAAAAAAATTTTGGCTACAACAAACCGGATCAAGGTCTAATCTCTAAAATCTACAAGATCCTGCATAACCTCCACAACGAAAAGACAAATAACCCAATTAAAAAATGGGCAAAGGATATGAACAGGCACTTTTACCAACGAAGATATTCAGGCAGCTAACAGACACATAAAGAAATGCCCATGATAATTAGCCATTAGAGAAATGCAGATCAAAACTGCAATGAGTTATCATCTCATCCCAACAAGGCTAGCATTAATCCAAAAAACACAAAATAATAAATTCTGGAGAGGTTGTGGAGAGACTGGAACACTTACACACTGTTGGTGGGAATGTAAAATGGTACAACCACTTTGGAAATCAATTTGATGCTTTCTTAGAAAGCTAGAAATACAAGTACCATATGATCCTACTATCCCTCTCCTTGTAATATATCCTAGAGAAATAAGAGCTGTCACATGAATAGATATGTGCACACTCATGTTCATTGCAGCACTGTTCACAATAGCAAAAAGATGGAAACAATCTAGGTGCCCATCAACAGATGAATGGATAAACAAATTATGGTATATCCACACTGTGGAATACTACGCAACAATAAAGAACAATGATGAAGCCATGAAACATCTTATAACATGGAGGAATCTGGAGGTCATTATGTTAAGTGAATTTAGTCAGGCACAGAAGGACAAATATTGCATAAGACCACTGTTATAAGAACTCAAGAAAAGGTTTAAACACAGAAGAAAACATTCTTTGATGGTTACGAGGGTGGAGAGGGAGGGTGAGGGTTATTAACTAACTAGATAGTAGATAATAATCCTCTTAGGTGAAGGGAAGGACAACACACACCACAGGAAATGTCAGCACAACTGGACTAACCAAAACGTAGATGTTTCCTGAATACGATCAAACACTTTGAGGGACAGATTAGCAGGGGTAGGGGTCTGGGGGCCATGCTTTCAGGTGACATCTAGGTAAATTGGCATAACAAAGATTATTAAGAAAATGTTCTGCATCCCACTTTGGTAAGTGGCTTCTGGGGTCTTAAAAGCTTGCAAGCAGCCATCTAAGATGCATCAATTGGTCCCAACCCATCTGGAGCAAAGGAGAATGAAGAACACCAAAGACACAAGGAAAATATTAGACCAGGAGACAAAAGGGCCACATAAACCAGAAACTCCATCAGCCCCATGAACAGAAGAACTAGATGGTGCCTGGCTACCACCACTGACTGCCTTGACAGGGAACACAACAGAAAGTCCACGATGGAGCAGGAGAAAAGTGTGATGCAGAACTCAAACTTACGTAAAAAGACCAGACTTAATAGTCTGACTGAGACTAGAGGAACCCCCAAAGACATGACCCCTGGATTATCTGTTAACCCAGAACTAAAACCATTCCTGAAACCAACTCTTCAGACAAAGATTAGACTGGACAATAAAACAAAGTTATGCTCATGAAGCGTGTGCTTCTTAGTTCAAGTAGATACACGAGACTAAATGGCAAACTTTTGTCCAAATGTGGGATCAGAAAACAGAAAGGAATAGGAGCTGGTTGAATGGACTCAGGAAACCCAGGGTGGAATGGGGGAGTGTGCTGTTACATTATAGGGATTCCAACTAGGGTCACATAACAATATGTGTATAAATTTTTATATGAGAGATTAACTTGAGCTGTACACTTTCACCCAAAGCACAATTAAATAAATAAATAAATAAAAACCTAAAGCAACTGAAAATCTATGAACTGCATTGATGTCAGTAAGTGAACTTGCTCCTGACTGGGACAGATTTGCCATAACACAGCTGATAGCAGCTATTAGTTGAAAACCAAACCATACCAACCAACCAACAAACCAGCTAACCAACCAACCAAACAAAAACTCATCCAAGTTGTAGCCCAATGATACGAAACTATGTACTCCTTCAATCAGTTTTTACTAGAAATTAATTAATAGCTTTCAATTATATCTGGAATAGAAGTCAAAACCCCAGGCCCTGGCCCACAAAGCCCTACACAATATCATTCCTATCTACTTCTCCAGTAGCATCTTGTGTTCTTTCCCTTCTTCTCATTCTTTTCATGTCACATTTTTAAAATTTGGCTTTGTAAATTTTTGTCTTTTTTTTAAACGTAAAAAAAGTTGCAAGAATAGTACAAAAAGTTCCAGTATACTCTTTCCCTGATTAACACATTGTTTATATTTTGCAAAATTTGGTTTTCATTCTCTACCTGTAGCCCATTCATCCACTCTTTCATTCTGTGCCTTTATGTAAACATATCTGCACAAACACAATCATGTTGAATTTTTTTTTGGAAACATTTGAGAGGATGTTGAAAATACCATGCATAGCTGGACAACACCCCACCCAAACCATCCTAAGGTGGACTAGTCTATAATAACCTATTTTCAAACAGCTTTGATAAAGGAAAAGCCAATTCCCTTTCATTTCCCCTTTCTATTCCTTCCTCTTCTACTGCACAAAGGGGTCAAGTTTCTCAGTTCTGGTAAGGAAAACCTTACAGATACATAGGCACTAAAGAGAAGATTGTCACGTTAGGCTCCAAATGGCTCCTCATGCACATAATTCTTTACAAAAGTTGTCAGAACAACTCAATTTTGTTGCTGTACTTCAGGTCTTCCTCATGCTTCTCTAACAGTTATGGAACATTTAATGCTGTACAGCGCTGGAAGCCTCAGAAAAAACAAGCAGTATCTTTATCCAAAAAATGGCTGATGATAGGTTTTATGTTCTTTTGAAAGGTTTGGTTTCATACATAAGCAATGAGAAAATGGCATCCACATTAGAAGTAGATCTTTGCTGGTTAGAATGCTGAATTTTTTTCAATTTGGGCATCTGTACACTCTTCAGATGTAAGAGTATGTTTCTACAATCGTTGATGAACTCAAGATCTTGCAACACAAATACATAATTCTCATCCTCTCTTAGCCAATTTAACAATAAAAAATTCCAGAAATAACATCAGTACCATATTTCTCATTTTCCAACATGTCCCTGTAACAAAAAGAAAGAAAGTAATGAGAAAGAGGAGAGAAGAGAAAGAGAAAAGAAAGAGATTTCATCTTGGTTACTGCTCATACATAATATATAAATACTGCTAAGAATGAGGTTGGTTAACTAGTTTGACTGATTGACCCTAAGTGAGAAGTCAGAGAAATGTTGGGAATGGGGGTACAGGAAGGAATATGACACACTGAGTAAGAGAGCAGTATCTGTTATAAACACAGTTATGGATGAGGAAATTAAAACGTACTCAGAGCCAAAGTAACAATAGGTTCCATGGAGGAGAGATTGATGATTTCTGAGACAATTATATACGGAAGAAAGAAAGAAATTAGAGAAGAATGGAGACACATGGCAAACAACTTTTTCAAAATTATTAGCAGTGAAAGAAAATTTTATCAGTAGATAGAGTAGGAAAAGGGATCAGCTAACTTTCTCTTTTCTTCTCTTGGATTTTTGTGTTTTTAAGTCTAATGGCTGTGTAGAAAAGGAGAGATTAAACATACTTTAAAACAGTAAAATGATAATAGAGCCCAGAAGCACCAAGTGAGACAAATGCTTTGTGTGCTGCCTTATGGCTAGCAAATTTCTGCTTCTAGTTTTGCTGTTATGAAAGAAAATGATTAAAGAGTAATTGAGAGATATTAAATGAGCTCTGCTGTTGGCCTCACATATAAGTAATACTATGGTCCCAGAAAACTGATTTATGGCTGTTATCATATTTTAACAAGAGATCGATGCCACATCATTGTAATCCATTCCAACATCAAACTGATTTTAAATATGTATGACAATTGATTTTTTGCAACAGTTTGTGATAGTATATGCTACTTTCTTTAGAGCCAACATTGACACAGGTCCACAAAACTTAATATTTGAAAATCAGCAAATTTTTCTGATGCAAACATGCATTTTTTAGACTAATAAGAATGATGAAGAAGAAATGGGATCTGAATTTTAAAAAATGGGTCATGAGGCATTTACCAAGATATGAAAAAACGAATTTTTACCCCTCGAAAGCACAATTAAAAGACAATAGGAAGTAAAAGTATTAATGATTTGAATTTTAAATTGGATATTTAAAAAATTTTATCCAACATTGTGATATATGCTTAAATATAAACAAATATTTCCAGTAAAATTTAAACTCCTTTGATGTTATTGTATCCACAAGGAAGTTGCAAAATAACCAGTTTTTTTCTTTTTCCTTCCCTTTATTTTAAATTATATAGTTCAAATATTATATACCATGTCTATTTACCTTGCTCTTGGTTTAGGCTCTTTCATAACTCTATGTAATAATGGAGCACTAGAGCCTAGGTCTTCTCCTTCTGTTCTGAACGGACTGTGTTCTCACATACACGAAAATAAAATTGAAAATAAGTTAATGGCTGAGTAAATTCCAAGATGGTTTCTCATTTAATCTTCTGCGTGCTTTAGCCATAAAATATAGTTCATTTAAAGCCCTCTTTGTTGTTTCACTTTATGTACTTGACATAATAGTACTAAAAGTTCTATTTTGTGTGTTTCACAAGAGTGAAACAGCTGCCAGCTTTACAATAAAACTTGAGAGGTTTATTATATAATGGTAGCTTACTGTGTTGTTGGAACATGTACAAAGGTATCATTGTTTAATATATTAGTTTCTGATAATATGAGACTACTATTACCTACCAGCTAGATATATTTTATAAATTTATAATAGAGGCTTCAAGTAGTACAATGTATATATTTGTGATTTAATTTCACATCTCAATTCTTAGTAATTTTCCCACAGGTGGTAGCACTTAATTTAAGTTTAGCTCTATTGATGAAAAGAAATCATAGGGTAACAATACTAAATCATTTTTGGGAGATTACATGTGATAATACGAATAAAGCCTCTAGCAATGCCTAGTGTATATTTAGGCTCCACCTTTATTACCTCCTTGTGTTTTATAATTTTCTATTTTTACTCATAGTAGGGGAGTTGACAGATCAGTTTGCTTATGTCCCAATTTATGAGAACATTTTTTAAGTATTATTGAAAAAATATTTTAAAATGGTAAACTTTACAGAAAAAATAACTCACATTCCGTAGTAACTTATGTAATGATCCATTTGCCTCACTATCTCTATAACTTCCTAAATTTTTTAGATTGGACCACTTAATTTCCTCGTGCAGTTGAGATGCATCCTAGATTGTTGATAACTGCTTTTCTTTTTTTTTAGAAAGTGGAAATTTTAAAACATTTTATCAATAGCTTAACTTTGAATCAACCTTGATATCCCTTCTTACATTCATTATAATAATTAGTCTACTGACTCATAACAAAGACGTTGGATGATCTTTCAGCTTCATTTACTAGGGCCTTGTGCAGTTCCCTTACTGGAATCCTGCCTTGATTCCCTGCCTAACATCCTAGTAGCTCTTTCTTGCCCTGTGTTAACTTTTCAGACTGGAGCCCTCTTTTGAGCTCAGGTTCTGTAGACAATTGTTACCTCTTTACTGCCAGAAATGCAAGTCCTTCTTTTATCTCCACATACAGTGCCATATACGTGTTAGAAAGATTAAAATTCTACAAAGCCTTTCTGCACTAATCTTCCTTCAATCTCCACTTCTTTTTTCTGACCATCTAATAGAATTTTCTTTAATCTTCTTTCCTACCACTGTAGGTGTAAAGAGTCAGTAAACATGTAGGCTTTCTTAATTGAATCTCTTCTATGAAAAATCAAGCTAAACATATGGCATCTGATGTTGTTTGGAAGGGGTTATTTTATGTTACTGATGTTGTGTATACTTAATACTCTCTGATTAATATATTAAATTCCACTTCACTAACAAAAGTGAGTGCTCTATTTTTTTTTAATTTCGTATTCTGTCTTTGACCTCTCATTTTGCATTGTAAAATTTTCATATACATTATCATTTTATTTTTCTGTTGAATCAGTTTCTTAACGCTATTAGGAAGAAGCTATCTTCAACAATATTAAATGAAGAATGAGTTTCATAGTATGCCTTTAGTTTACATCAAAAATCCATATCTATCTTATCATTTCTATTTTTATTTTATCCCTTTGCTCTATTGTTCTTTAAGTTTTACTCCTTCACATTCTTTTAAGCATACTAATCATAATCCTGAATTTTTCTTCTGAATCCTACTGTAATTAATGTTTGCATTATGCTATGTGTCTCATATTATTTCTTTCCCCTTGTTCTGGATCATTTTTTCAATTGACTGGTTATTTCTAGAGATGTGTAAGTATTTTTTTCATACTTAGTAATTACCCACCAAGTGAGATCAATTGAATTTTGTTATTTGTCAATAGACAATGTGAATGATCTTGATCCAATTAAGTATTCACTGTTTTTGAAATTGGACCCTATTCTCAAGTATACAATATTATTTTTAGCATACTTCTTAAAAGCATATATTTTCCTAATATTATTCTTCTCCACATATTTGCATTTTCCTTCAATCATCCGTTTATTTGGTTTTCCACACTCTAAGTAAATATACTGTTATATGGGAAAAAAGAAGATAAGAACCAGCATTAAATGCCCTAGGATAACATTAACATTAAAAACCTTTACTCAAGGACAATACAATTTTAAAAATGCTCTTTCTGAGAGCTAATTTCGTTCCACTTTGTTCCCAGGTGTTTTCTATCTAAGACTTCCATGTCATAAATTATAAGTTGATGATAAGAAGAGAGGTAGATGATCAAGGTTAGCAGGAAAATATTATGGTAAGACTTGGGTAAATTCACTTTTTTAAAATGATTTTTCCTTTCTTTGTATACATATATTAAAGTACGTATATATATATAACCACTACACTACTAGGATTTCCTCTCTCTATATATATTTTCCCCCCAGGGGTCACCATTGGTATTATAATTAGTATCATAAATTTCTTACAATCTAGTTTGGATACCAACTTAACTTCAACAACGGACAAGAACTCTGCTCCTATGCAGCTCTGTACCTTCCCTCATTATGTTGTTGTTGTCACAAAATACATATTGATATGTTATGTGCCTATTAACATATATTTGTGATTTTTATATCTTTCTCTTTAAAATCATATAGGGAATAATATACAGTCTACAAACTAAAATTAATTAATACTGGGTTTTATGTTTACCTATTTAATTGCCTTTAGTGGAGTTTTTTATCTCTTCCTATGTCTTTGAGTTACTGTCTTACGTCCTTCATTTCAACCTGAAGGACTCCCTTTGCTATTTCTTATAGGGCAGGTCTACTATCAAAGAATCCTTTCACCTTTTGTTATCTAGGAATATCTTAATTTTCTGTTCACTTTCGAGGATAATTTTGTCCATTATAGGATTCATGGTTTACACAATGATAAATTGGCTAATTATCCTCTTAGTGAGGATCCCTTCTGTGTGATGGGTCTCCTCTCTCTTACTGCTCAAGATTTTCTCTTTGTCTTTTGAAGGATTGATTATGGTGTGTCTCAGCGTGGATCTCTTTGAGTTTATTCAACTTGGATTTTGTTGAACTTCTTTGATGTGTAGGTTCATGCTTTTTGTCATATTTGGGAATTTTTTGGCCATTATTTCTTCAGATAATCCTTGTGCTACTTTCTCTTTTCTCCCTCTGGGATTGCCATAATAAAGGTTCCTTTTTATAATTTCTATCTCTTTATTGATCTTCTCGTTTTGTCCATGTATTGTTCTCATGATTTGCTTTAATTCTTTGTCTACGTTTTCCCTTAGCTTTTTGATCATATTTAAAACAATTGTTTTAAAGTTTGTTTTTTTTTTCTAGTAAATACAATATTTGGAATTCCTCAGGGAGTGTAATGGGCCCTACTTTCCTATTTTTTTGTGTGTCTTGTAATTTTCTGTTGAAAAATTTAAATTTTAATATTATAGTATGGTAACTCTAGAAATATGTTCTTCACCTTCCCCAGGGATTTCTGTTGTATCATGTTTAGGGCTGCAGTTGTCTATTTGTTTAGTGAGTTCTTCAAAATATTTTATACTTTGGGCTATAAATCAATGTTAATTTATTTATTTAATTTTACTCAAAATTTTCCTGCTTTGGAAACTCTTTTAGTTGGCTCCTGTGTCCATTCATGTACTTCTATCTTTATGTTTGTCTTATAATATTTTGGTTTTGGGGCACTTTCAGGGTTTAGAAGATGTTCCTGGCTTATCTCGTATATTTCCTGCCTCAGTACTAGAATCACCGTTTCTCTAAGGAACACTGGTTCCTTTTATTAGAGAATGGTATTGGAAACCAAGATCTAAGAGTTAGATGAGCTCATTTCTACTGGGGTGTCATTAAAGATCTCTCAACTGACAGAGAAAGAAAATGTAAGTGTCTAGAAATGTCCTCCTCCAGTTTTGTTTAATCAAAACAGACCATCTATGTTTCTTTGAGCATTCAAATGCAGAATAAATTATTGTATTTATGTTTGTCATGTTCATGAACCAAACCGAAAAAAAAAACAAAAACAACAGAATGTTGAAAACACTATAAATAGAAATATACCAATAAACATTTTGAAGCATCATGTCACTGCTTATAACTTTAAAATAAGTACTTTGATATATTTCTATGGAAGACAATTTTAAATTATGTTGTGTACTGAGTCATGTCCTACAAAAATATATGTTGAAATTCTAACCTCTGGAACCTCAGAAGTTGATTTTATTTGGAAATAACATCATAGAAGATGTAACTAATTCAGATGAGGTCATTAAGGTGGGTCCTAATGTCTTTACGACTGCTTTAATTATAAGAAGAGAAGAGACACAGAGACAGACATGCAGAGAGAAGATGGCCATGTAAGGATGGAGATAGAGAATGGAGTTTTGCTGCCACAAACTAAGAACTGTCTGAGACCAGCAGAAGCTAGAAGAGGAAAGGAACTCCCCTGGAGCCTTAGAGACAGCATGACCCTACCAACACCTTAATTTTGGACTTCTAGCTGCCAGAACTGTGAGAGAATATATTTCTGTTGTTTTAAGCTACCAACTTTGTGGTACTTTGTCATATCAGCCTTAGGAAACTAATACAAATTGTAATACCAAAGTCAAGTTATAATGAAATTTTTTGTCAATCTGAATGCATTTTGATACAATGTAAATGATAAAACTAAAGAACTGTCACTTTTCTTTAACAATTGGCACTAATTATCACCTTAAAAACATTTACATAACTCAAAACTTAAGAAACTTGAAAAATAATGACTTCTTAGTTACCATCACAAATTATAGTTAACATCTCAATTATTAGAATCTAAAATTTACAGATGTTATATGTTTCAGTTGTAACAATTTTAGATCTAAGCAATGTAGTTACTTTTAATAAAAATATGCTCACTAATTATAATTATCAAGTCAGATTTATTATTTTAGTAGTATTTATAAATTTGTTTACTGTAAAATACCTTCTCTTGACACTGCTTGCTATACTTACTATGTTTACTATGATGTCTTTTTATTGCTTAATTTTATTTCTATTTCCTAATCATGGTAATATCTCTTCTAATGAAACAGTTTGATAAAATTTCATGTTGCTGTTTCCAGTGAATATCAGTTGTAGATATTCAATGAATGGCAGTTTAGAGGAAAATAGTAATAATTTAATATTGTATTTACTACTATCATTAAAACATTTGATATTTTACATGTATAAACTATGTTAGCATCAAGGTAAATATTGCATTCTAGATCATTTCAGTCACATCCTTAGGCTGCTGTTTAATATTTGGAAAATGCATTTTATACTTCTACCATTTGTGAACTATTCTCCAAAGCAAAATTGAAGTTGTGGATTAAATTCAGTCTCAGTTTATTTTTTGCAGGCCTATTTGAAAATGATATGATGGAAATGGAAGCAAATATCATGTTAGAATGTTTTCTAGCTCAACACGTGAAATATTTTTGGGAAACTCATTCAGAAACTGCTAAGAGATAATGGCTTTGCTATGAAAGTGACTATAAAATTAGTCATAGAAGAGGTTATAGACCATTTGGCAACCATCCTAAAAGAAAAGTGAGGTCAAGTATTAAACTACATCAAGCCAACAAACATCATCAATAAACATTTTCAAGGATATAAAGTATTAAAATAGACTCTTACTCCTGCAATGGTTGAATAATCCATTATATATTCAAAGGAAAAGTCTAATATAAATTATACTAAACCTGACTTTCAAAAATCTAATATGTTAGTATGGATCCAAAAATCTGATTTTTCCCATCAAGATAAATATTGCTTAACACGTTACATGCACTTTGAAAATATTTCAAACAAATTTTGCTCTTGTCATTGAAAATATAAAGTTATAGAGTTTAAGCCTATTCAATAGACACTGCATCCATGGATCTAGAAAAAAAAATGAGAAATCTTCTTTGTCTTTGGCAATCAAAATGGCAACAGGATGAAGTAGCAAGAAAACAAATGGCTAGGGTTAGAAAGAAAATAACAGTCATACCTTCTTGAAATTCAGCGTTTATAGTTCTGAACTGTATGCACAAACATACCAGTTGCCTCATAATTACAAGCAGTGATAAGATTGCTGGGATGAGGGCTCCACTGTCTAATCTGATTGAGTCATACACACATAATGCTTACACAGTGTTGGCAACTGAAAGCTATTATAATTATTTATAGAAGATGAACAGTAAACAAGAGAAGATTACTTATAGAAAGCAAATAGTAAACAAGAACAGATACTAGGTGAACTCATCCCCTTCACCTCTATGAATATCCCACTTACGGTACAGAGGAGGAACACACATGTTTAAAAGGCCCATTCACCTTTCTCAAATTACCTATGTTTATTTCGGTGTCATTATGAGGGCTACACTAGGGAGGAGGTGTCAGCAGATATGTTGTCAGGTCAGGTCAGGTGTGACATGGCCATGTTCATTCTCTCTCTCTCTCAAGAGGTCTCTGGCTTTTCTTGGCTGGGTCTGGCCTCCTGTGCCCCATTGGGACCACCATGGGCCAGTATCAGGGTTAGGCTGGCAATACAAAAGCTCTCAAGGCAAAACCACTTTTTTGACAACCCTGCATGGTGTACGCCCAAGCTTCTGCTCCATTGGTGATCTCCTGCCCAGAGATACCCAGCTTCACTCTGTGGGCCATCTTATCCATTGCTGTTGCCTACTCTGTTGTCGACTCTGCTCACTGCCACTATCTGCCAGTCTTATGGTTGCCGCCACTCGCACTGCTGCTGCAGTTTCTCTGCTGCTTGGCTTTGCTTTGCTTGCTGTCATTTCTCCTGATCTTCAGTGTTACCAGCTCAGTCAATGTTACAGCCCGTGACCTGCATTCAGCTCTTCTACAAGGTTCTCAGCACATGGGCCTCCTTTCCAAAGGACGTGCTCCCCTCCTGGCTCTCCTCAATCAGGAAGCCACATCTGGGCCTCCGTGGTCTAGGGTGTTTATCAGTCACTTCATGGACCCCTCTAGCCAATCCTAGTAAAGCTCAGACTGGTGGGGGGACCCCCAGCTTATCCGTGTAAAGATCAACTACTGGGTGGGCTGCCCCCTCAGCAAGGGAAGAGTATGCTAGATGCAATTAAGGTAGGAAAAAGTGAAGTATTTTTTCAGGTATGAGAAGACCAGTATGTCTGAAGTGATAGTGGCAGAGAGAAATAAGCTCAAGTAAATCCAGGAGGGCTAGGCAGACACAGTGATTTAGAGAAGTGTAGATCATGTTAAAATGCTTTAAACACAAGTTTAAAGGACTAATTAAAACTTTAAGTATCTTCCTAACCAGTGATTTTTTAAAATATTAATAAAATTCCATGTAAATGATTATTACTGTAATGGCAGAATTCTGGGTTGCTAACAACAGATGGTAAATAATTTGAGGGAAAGAAGGGCCTTTGATCATACCAAAATAGAACCACAGAGAAAATTGCTCATTTCATAAAACTTGGCTAGTTTTGTGTGTAATCAAATGTAATTACCAGCCCTGGTTAGAGGAAAGAGAACCCCAGAAAGGGCTGAAATTAAATTTTGAATCAGCTGATCCAAATAGGGGACTGGATGCAGAATGTATTTCATATGATGCAAACTATACATCTTTGTATGTCTTTTGATTAGCATTTGGGACAGTACTATATGCCTACTACTACCTGACAACCCTATCTTATGCTGATCTCCACAGAACATTCTTTGTATTTATTTGTTCATTTAATTAAATCATTTATTTATCTACTAATCTGATATTCATTCAACAAACATGCATTCACTGTTTAACAAGTGCAAGTGTTGCATAGGACAAAAAGATCTATTTGATTTTTAGATTTCATCCTATTTAAAAAGAAATTTGTATAAATTCTCTTAAATATCCAATTTCAGGATCATTACCTGGGTGCAATTATGTGGCTGCAGACAGTAAATATATTCTAAGGCATTGAGGGAAAGAAAAAATGAGTTAATTTGTGATATTTTATGGTAACAAAAATGGACTTAAGTTCCCTATACATGCATTTTTATCATGTCCTTTTCACCTCAATATCCTCTTGAGATAAATTAGGCATGCCACACATGTGCCAGTGTTAAGAATTATAATAAAGGTGATATAGGACAGCTTGTTCCCTTTGTAACTAAGAGGTGGTAAATGTAGACCTTCAGATGTTATAACCTTCAATTAATGAAAGTATCATCAAAGTCATCTCTCTACAATATTTAATACAGTTATTTCCATTAAATATGATTGAATGTTTCTTTCTGAATCCAATGACATAGCTGAAGTTAAAAGTGATATCAGAAAAAATGAAAATAGATATATCAATTTTTTAATGGAGAAAAATCTATCTAAAATTTCTCTTCAGATTAAATTTTTTAAGGACAGCTACAGCTCTGTTGCTAATAAAATATTAATAACTTCTACATAGTTAGCCTTTCGCATAGATTATGAATCATTATGGATTTTCCATGAGACTAGTAGGAACAGATTTGATGATGATGATAATGATGACTGAAAAAAGATTATGCTAACATTAGAAGCATTAATTGGCAGATAAATACTAATAGATAATATTCTTTTATCAAAATAATTCTCTCCAAGCTCTCACAAATTCAGTAGCATAAAGAAAAAGTTGAAAAGCCAAAGATTATTAAATTAATGGATGTAGCTTTGAAAAACAAGACGAATTTATAATAGCTATAATTTATAAAATGACTGTTAATACATTATCTCTAATGCTCAACACGTGTAAGGCGATTTCATTAGTCCCATTTTCTAGATTGAGAAAATGAGGCACCAAGAGTTGATACTGAAGTAACTTTTGAAGGATTACACCATGAGTGTGTGGCAGAACAAAGACGTGTACCCCGTCCTTGCAGTGCCAAAATCCATGCTCTTTTCATCAGGCCATGTTCTCTGCTTAGAATTATTTTGAGGTTACAACCCTAACACAATATTATAACATTTATAAGTCTACAAACTACTTCATAAAATTCCAGTGTCCTTATGTTAACTACTTGCTAGAATGATAAACATGAATATCTGAGTTTATTAGCTGTCTACTAACAACACTTAGGGTTTAATGCTCAGCTCCTAAAATCTCCTTGGAGTACAACCCAGGATAATGTAAAAAGTAACTGGAGCATGATTAGAAAAGAAAATGTTCTGTGATTCAGTGATCAGCAATGTGAACCTTGGGAAGGACACACTAAAAGCTACAACTTGGAATAATAGGATTGCGTAGTCAAATAGCTGTTCATAGAGTCTAAAAGGAACATGTCTCAGTTAATTGTGCTCTCTTTATTTTTCCTTTATATATCCGAAGAAACTTACCTAAAATAAAAGTAGGATAATGTCTTCCTGTGCCCATAATCAGGAAGGCTGACTCAGAGGTTTACTCTATATGTGTAAGAATGGAGTAATTGGAGCATTAAATAAATCTTCCTTATTTTATGGCTACCAAAGTTAATGCATTTGGAATGGAGAACTAGGCTGAAACCCTAGTTTGTTCAAATACTAGTCAAATTCCTTAAGGATAATATTAGGAATAATATTAGCAATTACTGATCACTTACCATGTGCCAGTAAGTATCACTTATTATGCACCAGCTAGACATACTTTACATGTATTTTTGGATAAGAAAATACACCTCAAGAAATTTACCTTCCTCCTCAATTTTTTATTGAAATGGGAGGGATAGCACCTACATCATAGTTTTATGGTGAAAATCTGATGAAAGCAGTATGTTGCCATTGTTAGGTGCTGTCGAGTCAATTTTCAACATATCACTGAGTAGAACTTCCCCATATGTTTTTCTAGGCTGTAATCTTCATAGGAACAGATCATCAGCTACTTTTTGGGTCTGAACCACCAACCTTTCAGTTAGCAACTGAGCTCTTAACTATTATGCCACCAGGGCTCCACAATTACAATGATTAACAGCATAAGCATGCTGTAATAATCCTGTATTTGAATTCTGTTTTTTTCACTTAACATCTGTGACCTTGGAAAAGCACTCTGAGTCTTATCTTATTTGTAAAGAGAGCATCAATAAAGTACTTGCTTCATAGCATTGTTTGGGGGAGATTAAATGCATGTAACAGTCTTAACACAGTGCCTGGCATACTTTCAGTACTCAGTAAGGATTAGTTTTAGTATTATTCATCATAAGATTATCAACATGTACAGATTATCTGGCACATTGGAGGTGCTTACCAGAGGGTAGATACCATCATTCTTTATGCATGCCTTACTGCTACAGACTATGTAACAACAAATTAACATGGACAGATGAAGGCACTAAAGGAACACAGTAGAGAAGCCTAAAATTAATTTCAATTTCACAACTTTTTTGTGAATAGCTCCTACTTCCTCCTACTCCTTCTTTTAAGAGTAATAATTTTGAATGCTCTGCATATATTAAGTCACATAACCTTCCCAATGATTGAGATAGAAACTATCATTTTCCTCATTGTATAGATGAAGACACTGAGGCTAAAAGAGGTTAAGAAAGTTACCCCAAATTAAATCAAATACTTTGTTGTAATACGTTGTAGTAAAGTAAAGTATATACATACACTCTCCAAGGAGTTTTTGGTGAGTGTTATGGACTGAATTGTGTCACTGAAAAATATGTTGAAGTTCTAACCCCTAGTACCTATGAATGTGACCTTACTTGGAAATAGGGTCTTTGAAAATGTTATCAGTTAAGTTTACAAGGTCACACTGGAGGAGGGTGGGTCCTAATCCAATGAAGAGTGTCCTTATAAAAGTGGAAAAAAGACAAAAAGAGACATACAGGGAAGATGGCCATGTGAAAATGGAAGCATAGATTGAAGTGATGCATCTATAAGGCAAGGAACACAAAGCATTCCCAGTCGTCCCCAGAAGCTAGATAAGAGAAATGGTACAGATTCTCCCTCAGAGACGTCAGGAAGAATCAACATGGCCAACACCCTGGACCCCCTAATCAGACGCCTGGCCTCCAGAACTGTGAGACAATAAATTTCTGTTCTTATAAAGCCACCCAGTTTGTCGGACCTTGTTATAGTAGCGCTAGGAAACTAATACAGTTAGTAAAATACTGCATGAGACATTATTACTAAAATTTAGGAATTTAAAATCTAATGAGAGAAAATAGTCTTATACATAAATAATCTTAATACAAGACAGTAATTAATACTTTC
The DNA here is from genome assembly GCF_000243295.1 of Trichechus manatus latirostris. Lineage (NCBI taxonomy): Eukaryota > Metazoa > Chordata > Mammalia > Sirenia > Trichechidae > Trichechus > Trichechus manatus. Next base: position 10,764,374 of record NW_004443953.1, read on the forward strand.
AGTGAAACTAGTTCCTGTATGTGGCATTTTCCCTTGGTTCTTTACAGAAACAGCTTGAGAGATTTTTCCCCAAGCCAGGAGGAGTTACTTTGCCCTTGTTTTCTACCCTAGAGAGTTTGTTACTTTTGTTCAAGTTGATTGACATTTCACAGGTGTGCTGTGAACAATTTGTGTTTTAATACTTTTTGTCTGGCCCTAGGCTGTAGCCTGCCCTGTGATTTGTATGCACCTTGTAGGGATTGGCCAATAGACAATGCAAATGAGGTGACTATAGTTTGTTATGCAAATTAAGTGCTTGTGACTTACCAAGAGGGGATTGGTCAGTCTGTGCTCCTCCCCACTGGGAGATGCCATGCATTGAATTGACAAAGTCTTGTGTATATATGCAGCAAACCCCACAGAGGTTTTTCAGACAGAAAGAAACTGGAAGAGAAGCAGCAGGAAGAAGCAGAAGGAAGAAAGAAGAGAAGAAGCAGAGAGACAGAGGAGGCAAGGAATCTCCAAAAAGAGCTGGAACACGGGTCACGGGCTATAACACTGAAGACAGCAAGAGGCCTAGAAGGGGCCCAGGAGCAGAGTTGGTGGCAACAGGCCTGGAAGGGGTCCAAGGGCAGAGTCAATGGTAACAGACAGCAGGGAAAGAGGAAGCTGTCCTAAGGGGGCCAAAAGGACCCTGACCTGAGGGGGCTGAGAGGAACCTGTCTTCAGGGGGCTGAGAGGAGGCCTTCATGGTGCATGGCTTGGAGGAGCTGAGAAAGATATCTTGCCCTGAAGAAGGGAGACTTTGCTTACATTCTTCCTGATCCTGATCCCGGGTTGTAGCTTGTTGATCCTAATCCTGAGTTGCACCCTGTTAACTCCTTAATAAATCATTTAACTGTAAATATGATCTATGAGTTCTGTGTGACCATTGCAACAGATTATTGAACCCAGAAGAGAAGTAGAGAGTGCCATGCTCTGACAGCTGGTGTTAGAATTGGTAAAACTTTGGAGGGTGGAGTTATGTCTGACCTCCACCTCATGCAAATCAGCCTTGTACTGATCTTGATTCTCATTATCCCCCTTGAAGTTAGGTTCTGATACTACTATTAGTCCTGTTTTACAATACTGTATATAAGTTATCATAGGCAGGACAAATTAATTGGTTAAATTTTAATTGTTAATCAAAAAAGCCCAAATTACAAACAATAAAATCTTAACAATTAATTAAAATGACCAAAATAATTAACTAAAAGTTTGTATTACATGCAAAACATATGAAAAAAGAGAATTTGCTTTATTATTATTTTCAATTTTCAAATGTTTTAGTTAATTCATTTTTCTTAATTCTACAGATGCAAATGACACTTTCTTTGGAAGTTACCCTATCGGACAGGTACCATTTTACCTCCATTTTACAGACACTCGTATTGAGAAATAAAAGAGGTTAAGTGACTTTCCCAAGGACACTCACACCAGGGTGTATGAAAACAACAGGTTGGATTTGACTTGCAGGTAAATGGGATTGTGCCGAGCATAGAAGTTCTGGGAATTCTTGTGTCCCAATGGTCTATAGTAAAACCAAAACTGAATATTGATTGGCAATGTAAATAAATCAGGGTAAACCTCATTTCTTCTCCTCAGTGGTCATCAGTGCATGGAAATTATTGTTAGAGTGGGTAATGGCAGAGATAACTATTCTGGTGAATTTTGAGAATTACCTTAAGTTGGAAGAATTTGTTGTCTTGATTATTTTCCATGGTCCTTCTGTTACATAAGGAGAGTCAAGACCGCTTGATTACAATATGATTACAATTTTTCATGTTGGAAATTAATAAAATGTATACCATTGACTTCAGTAACAAAAGTTATCAAACTATCAAAATTTGCCTAGAATAAGAACACGAGATTAAAAAAAAAATGCTTTTGTATATAACAAATTTGCATTTCAAAATTTACATCAGACCATTGTCATTTAAATTCTGGAAGAAACCACTCTGATAATAAGTTTGAATAAAAGTAGAAAAATAAGCCATGAACTTTTACAAAAATTAGAGACAGACGGAGTTTAGTGAATGATGTATGAATGGGAACACAGTAAAGGAGAGATAGAAAACTGAGCAGAAAACGTCAAACTTGCTATTATATAGGAGACAACCATAATAAATGGAAGAATTGGACTTCCGGCATTATGGCACTCTAGGCAGAAGCACCAGGCCGTCCCTCCACAGCAAAGATCCGAAAAACTAAGCCAAACAGAGAAAACAGAAATCCTGAAATCCTAAACATCAAATGAAGAGATAAAGAACTCAGCCAAGCACCAAATGGAATAAGAAACTGACAGAGAACAGAGAACAAGGATACATACATGGAGAGGTCCCCTATTAGCTAATGCAGCACAGAACCGCCATCTTGGACTCCTATCAGATACCAGCAAATAGCGAATACGAGAAAGCAGCTTCATGGAGCTTCCAGCAGGAGACAAAACAACTGGTAAACAGTGATATAGGCTTTCCCATTCCCCACCCTTCTTTACCCCCATTCGGCCTCCTCTGCTTCCTGCGGCCATAGTCTCTTGGCCAGGAAGCACCAGCTGCTTGGATTCCACCTTCCAGCACTGGCTGACTCCCTGAGTGCCATTTGTTGGTTGCTGGTGTTGCTTTTTTCCACTTTTTTTGATTTCTTCCTTACCTCTCACCACCTCGCCCTCCTTTCACTCAAATACCTGTCTCCTTGCGCCATCTTTGCTTCTTCCTGAAGGGCTGTGGAGCTCCATTCGAGTGTGGAACTGCTTCCAGGTCCGTGCTGCCATGCTAGTGGGACCCTGGGGCTTTTCTTTGTTTGTTTCTTTTCAATTGTTTGTATCTTTTCGTTTGCTTTTCTCTAGTTGGGAGCCATTTCTGGCTGGGCAGTGTTGTGTGGATTGGGACTTACACCCTCAGCTTGCACAGATGCACAGAGGGATCCCTTAGAGCATTTCTTTTTTCATGTTTTTTTTTTCTGTTTTTTTGGGGGGGGTTTCTTGTTCTTTTTTTTTTATTTTGTTTTTTTCTCTTTTCCCTTTTTGTCTTTCTTCATTACTCAGTTTCTCGTCTCTCTATACCATCCTTCTCTTCCTATCCCCTAGATACCTGGTGCTGAATCCCTCTACACCTTCTAGCCAGGCTGTACTTCAACACTTGGGAACAAATTCCCCACACTTCGTAGTCACACTGGTGGGATCCCTGGGAGCTTTGCTGTTCTTTTTTTTCTAATTTTTTTTTTTTTTATTGTACTTCAGGTGAAGGCTTACAGAACA
>NW_004443953.1:10777648-10778694 GCF_000243295.1 Trichechus manatus latirostris
AAAACCAAAGACAAACAAAGAATCCTGAGAGCAGCTCAAGAAAAACAAAAAGTTACATACAGAGGAGAAACCATAAGACTAAGCTCTGATTATTCAGCAGAACCCATGCAAGCAAGAAGTCAATGGGGTGACATATATAAAACCTTGAAAGAAAAAAATTGCTAGCCAAAAATAATATATCCTGCAAAACTCTTGTTCAAATATGATGGTGAAATTAGGTCATTTCCAGATAAACAGAAATTTAGTGACTATGTAAAAACCAAACCAAACGTACAAGACTTATGAAAGGAAGTCCTTCTATCTGAGAACAAACAATATCAGACCATAGGCTGAATATAGGACACAGGATTGTACTAGCCAGATACCAACCTAGGAAATGAACTCTTAAGGACTGCAAAACCAAAAGAATTAACAAAAGGGAACCAGAGAGGTTAATCTGTAAATGACAACAGCATCAGAACAATTAAAGAGGGAATAAATGGTGTAGATATAGAACCTTCTAATGGAGAGGAATTCAAGTGATAGCAAGTATTAATAGACTGGTTCAAATCTAGGAAGATAAGGATAAATTTCAAGGTAACCGCAAAGAAAGTTAACAAAACTACTCATCAAAATAAAGAAGAAAAACATAAAGTCTCAGTAAAAACAAAACCTACAAAAACAAAAGAAATGAAAAAAATCTACAAACAAAAGGAACGCAGCACAGGAAAATAAGAGGAACAAAACTGGAGGACATTATGCTGAGTAAAATAAGTCAATCACAAAAGGACAAATATTGTATGAGACCTCTACTGTATAACTCATGTAAATGTCTACACACAAAAGGGAACAGTCTTTGTTGGTTACTAGGGATGGGAGGAGCGTGTGTGGGGGAACTAAACAGGTAAGTGGTAACTTTGGTGAAGTGTAAGACAGTACACATTACTGGGGAAGCCAGCACAACCTGTACAAGGAAAGGTCATGGAAGCTCCATAGACACTTCCAAACTCCCTGAGGGACTGAATTGCTGGGCAGAGGGCTGTGGGGACCATGGTCTCGGGGAATAT
>NW_004443953.1:10779606-10783043 GCF_000243295.1 Trichechus manatus latirostris
AGAAGGGAGAGTGTTGACATGTCGTGGGGTTGTTAACCAATGTCATAAAATAATATGTGTACTGACTGTTTAATGAGAAACTATTTGTTCTGTAAACCTTCATCTAACATACTATGAAAAAATTAAAAAAAAAAAAAGAAATGGAAGAGTTTTAGAAAAAGTATTTTAAAATAATTTTATTCATTTCCCAAAAAGTGAGATACAAAAAACAAAAAGTGTGTGAAACAGAGAAGTAAGGGGTAGACAGATCAACACTAGTGCTGAAATCTCTGCTAAAAAATAGATTCTCTGGAGCCTTTAGAACTCCATTTTCTTTTATGTTAAGAGAGTCATATAAATAGGTTTTAGAGCCATGACACTGTTATTTGTTTTTTATCTCTTTCTTGATATTTACAGTCTTTTCAAATATTTCCATCTTTTTTGCTAGATGTTTAAAAATATTATTTATTTATTTACTTATGTATGTATCTATCTTCATCTCAATTTCAAAACCTGGGTAATCTGGGGGTCTGACTATTTTATTTCTTTATATTCAGTTATATTTTATTTATTTGTGTGTGTGTTTCAGAAAAGAAATAATTGATATTATGTGTAAATTTACTGTATAGACTGAGTTAAATAATAATTTCCAGAAATGTACATAACTCTTCTTTTGCTGGACCATTATTACAGGAGAATTAGTTAATATCATCAGTACTTAAGCTGACTTTGGGTTTATTGTTGCTTCAACAATCTTCAGGGCACCACAGGCTTCTGATTCTTCCAGTGGTATGCTGCTGTGACTTATGCTTAGTGTCAGGCATGGGGTCACAGAGCTTTCTTTCAGTATTCCTGATTCACTCTCAACTTTCCTCTGTCTGCACACCTGCACCAGAGAGGGAAGCTTTCTTATTGCTCTTACCTCTCCCCCATGATAGACTGTTTTTACGTGTTACTCAGTTACAGCTTGTGGTGATGGCATGACAAATTTCTTGGCTCCGTGGCTTTAGCTGCAGTCTCAGGCAGTCACTATGTGCCTGTGACTCAGGAATGAGGTTTTCCCAGATCTTTGTTTGCCTTCTTTTTTAATTGTACTTTAAATTAAGGTTTACAAAACAAATAGTTTCTCATTGAACAGTTAGTACACATATTGTTTTAAGACGTTGGTTAGCAACCCCACAACATGTCAACACTCTCCCTTCTCGACCCTGGGTTTCCCTATTACCAGCTTTCATGTCCTCTCCTGCCTTCTAGTCCTTGTCCTGGGCTGTTGTGCCCCATTAGTCTCGTTTGTTTTATGGGCTCTTCTAATCTTTGGCTGAAGGGTGAACCTCGGGAGTGACCTCATTACTGAGCTAAAAGAGTGTCCGAGGGGCCATACTCTGGGATTTTCTATAGTCTCTGCCAGGCCAGTAAGTCTGGTCTTTTTTGTGAGTTAGAATTTTGTTCTACATTTTTCCCCAGCTCTGTCTGGGACCCTCTGTTGTGATCCCTGTCAGAGCAGTCAGTAGTGGTAGCCGGGCACCATCTAGTTGTACTGTACTCAGTCTGGTGGAGACCCTGGTAGTTGTAGTCTATTAGTCCTTTGTACTAGTCTTTCCCTAGTATCTTGTTTTCTTCATTCTCCCTTGCTCCCGAAGGGGTGAGACCAGTGGAGTATCTTACATGGCTGCCCACAGGCTTTTAAGACCCCAGATGCTGCTCATCAAGGTAGATTGTAGAACATTTTCTTTATAAACTATGTTATGCCAATTGAGCTAGATGTTCCCCGAGACCATGGTCCCCACAGCCCTCAGTCCAGCAATTCAGTTCCTCAGGGAGTTTGGATGTGTTTATGGAGCGTGAATGAACTTGTCTTTTACAAGATGTGCTGGCTTCCCAATATTGTGTACTGTCTTACCCTTCACCAAAGTTACCATTTATTTATTGTCTATTTAGTGTTCCCTCCCAACCCCTTCCCTCCCTCGTAACTATCAAAGATTGTTTCTTTTTGTGTGTAACTTTTCACGAGTTTTTACAGTAGTGGTCTCATACAATATTTGTCCTTTTGTGATTGAATTTTTTCACTCAGCATACTGCCCTCCAGATTCATCCATGTTATGAGATGCTTTGCAGATTCATCATTGTTCTTTATCGATGCTTAATACTCCATTGTGTTTATTACCATAGATTGTTTATCCATTCATCTGTTGTAGGGCATCTAGATTGTTTCCATCTTTTTGCTATTGTGAACAATGCTACAGTGAACATGGCTGTGCATATGTCTATTCATGTGATGGCTCTTATTTCTCTAGGATATATTCCTAGTTATGGGATTGCTGGATCATATGGTATTTCTATTTCTAGCTTTCTAAGGAAGAGCCATATCATTCTCCAAAATGGCTGTATTATTTTGCATTCCCACCAGCAGAGCATAAGAGTTCCAATCTTCCCACAGCCTCTCCAGCGTTCATTATTTCCAGTGTTTCTGATTCGTGCCAGTACTGCTGGGGTGAGAAGGTATTTCATTGTCATTTTGATTTGCATTTCTCTAATGGCTAGTGATCACAAGCATTTCCTCATGTGTCTGCTGGCCCCTTGAATGTCTTATTTGGTGAAATGTCTGTTCATTTCCTTTGCTCATTTTTTAATTGGATTGTTTGTCTTTTTGTTGTAGAGGTGTTGGATTTTCTTGTAGATTGGAGAGATTAGACCTTTGTCTGACTTGTAATGTCCAAAAGTTTTTTCCCAGTGTATAGCTACCCTTTTTCTTCTTTTTGGTGAAGGCTTTTGATGAGCATAAGTGTTTAATTTTTAGAAGATCTCAGTTATCTAGGTTATCTTCTGGAGTTTGTGTGTTGTTCATTATGGTTTGTATCCTGTTAATGCTGTGTATTAGGTCCTCTAGCATTGATTATAGTTTTTCTTCTATGAACTTAATATTTTTTAGTTTTAGATTTAGGTCCTTGATCCATTTTGAATTAGTTTTTGTATATGGTATGAGATATGGGTCCTTTTTGATTGTTTTGCAGATGGACATCCAATTTTGCTAGCACCGTTTGTTAAAAAGACTGTCTTTTCCCCATTTGATGGACTTCGAGCCCTTGTTGAAAATCAGGTGACCGTAGGTGGATGGATTTACATCTGGGTTCTCAATTCTGTTCCACTGATCAATATATTTTTTTTATACCAGTACCAGGCTGTTTTGACTACTGTAGCTGTATAGTAGGTTCTTAGGTCAAGTAGTGCGAGTCCTCCTACTTTATTCTTCTTCAATACTGCTTTACTTATCTGGGGCTTCTTCCCTTTCCATATAAAGTGAATGATTAGTTTTTCCATCTCTTTAAAGAATGTTGTTGGTATTTGGATTGGGATTGCGTCATATGTGTAAATTGCTTTGGGTAGAATTGTCATTTTCACAATGTTGAGTCTACCTATCCATGAGCATGGTATGTGTTTCCATTTATGTAGATCCCTTT
>NW_004443953.1:10784070-10790894 GCF_000243295.1 Trichechus manatus latirostris
TCTGTTCAGATTTTCAACATCACTTTGTGTTAGTTTGGGTCAGTAGTGTGTTTCTAGAAATTTATCCATTTCCTCTAAGTTTTCAAATATTTTGGAGTATAGTTTTTCATAATACTCTATTATAATCTCTTTTATTTCAGTTAGGTTTGTTCTAATGTCCCCCATTTCATTTCTTAATTGTGTTATTTGCATCCTCTCCTGGTTCTCTTTCGTGAGTTTGGCCAGTGGTTTGTTGATTTTGTTGATCCTTTCAGAGAACCAACTTTTGGTTTAGTTCTTTGTGTTGTTTTTCTACTCTATATTTCATCGATTTTTGCTCTGATCTTTATTATTTCCTTTCTTCTGGTAGCTGTGTGCTTTTTATGCTGTTCTCTTTCTATTTGTTCAAGTTGTGCAGTTAGTGTTTTGATTTTCTCCCTTTCTTCTTTTTCGATGTGTGCATCTATTGCTATAAATTGTCCTCTGAGGACTGCCTTTGCTGTGTCCCGAAGATTTTAGTATGATGTGTTTTCATTCTCATATGATTCTAGGTATTTTTTGATTCCATCTTTGATTTCTTCTATTACCCAGTGGTTTGTAAGCAGGGTGTTCATGTAAGTGATTTTTTTTCCTTGCTCTTCCTGTTATTAATTTCTACCTTGATGGCACTGTGGTCAGAGAAGATACTTTGTATTATCTCAATGTTTTGGATTTTGTTGAAGGTTGCTCTGTGGCTTAGTTTTATTGTTTCTCCTCTGTTTGTGGCTTTTTGTTTTTCTCAAGCTGGTCTCAGGATTCATTCTTTGTCTTTGGTTTTAGCAAGTGTGATTATGATATGCCTTGATGATTTTCTGTTGTGGTGTATCCTCTATGGGGTTCTTTGAGCTTCTTGGATGGTTAGCTTTTCATCGTTCATGATATTGGGGAAGTTTTCTGCCAGCAGTTCTTCAATAATCCTCTCTGTGTTTTCTGTTTTCTCCCCTGTTCTGGAACTCCGATCACTCGTAAATTATTGCTTTTGATTGTATCCCACATAATTCTCAGGGTTTCTTCATTCGTTTTTTGATTTTTCCTCAAGCAGAGTTGAACCCAAATGTTTGTCTTCAGTTTCGCTGATCCTGTCTTCCATCAATTGAAACCAGCTCTCTGCCTTTCTATGACACTGTCCTTTTCTGAAATCTTGTTGACATTTTGGATTTCTAATTTTTATTTTTTTATGATTTCTAGTTGTAAATTTACTTGGCTTTTTGTTCCTTTATTATTTTCCTGAATTTTTCCATTTTTTCTGTATTTTCCATTAATTTGCCTTTTCCATGAATTTGTCTATTTTTTTCCTCATTTTTGTCTGCTTTTTGGTTCAACTCTTGGATAGCTCTGAATGGTATATATTTGAATACCCCATTAGGTAGTTCTAGTGCCTTTTCTTCTAGTGGAAAGTCATGGACATCTACTGAAACAAACCTTTCCTTTTTTTTTTTATATATGTTTTGATATTGTCCGCTGTCTTTGGGATATTTAGTAATTATTTTCCTCATTTATTCATTGTAGATTTGTTTGTTTCATCCTGCTTTTTTGTTTTATTTGGTTATGTCTGAGCAGGCGGGCCGTGTGTTCTTTGTTGTTTGCTCGTCTGTGGGCACGATACTTTTCACCTCCTTCTCCAATGGGCAGGGTCATTCACTCAGGTATGGTACAGCAGGGCAGGTACAGCTGAAAGAGAGTTTCTGGGATGGGTTGTTTGTGACATGTGCCAGGGCTGACAGTGCAGACCGAGAATCAGTGTAGGGCATGTTCCAGTAGGCCACGCCTGTGCTGCTTGGTGGTGCAATGTTCAGTGCTCAGTGCAGGTAGGCAGGAAGGAGGGAGACTGTGATGTGTGGAGCTAAGATGGGTATGGGAAAGAGGAGAGAGAGGAGAGAGAAACAAGATCCAGAAAGAAATATACAAAGAAACAAACAAAAAAAAAAGAGTGCTAAGGGAGCTTCCCTTTTGTGTGGCAAGGTGAGAAACAAAGAAATGGAGAAAAAGAAAAAGAAAAAGAGTAAAAGAAAAAATAAAAGAAAATCCCCCAGGGATCCCACCACTGTGGCTGCAAAGCTGCGAAACTGCAACCTGTCTAGAAAGGGTAGAGGTGTCACACAGTGTCAGTTATTTATAATACAGGAAGAGAAGCTGAGAAACAGAGATGAGAAACTGACAAATGAAGAAAGACGAAAAGGAAACAAGGCGAGTAAAGAAAACAAAAAGAAAAAGAAAAAAGAAGTGCCCCCTTGGATCCCACTGTGCAGCTGTGCAGACTACAGAAATAGCTTCCAAGCTGTCCAGTACAGCCCGGATAGAAGGGGCCCCCAATCTGAGGAAATAAAAAGAAAATAAGCAAACAAAACAAAACAGAACAAATCAAAACAAACAAAAAAGATCCATGGAACCCACCAGCATGATGGTGCAGGGTGGGAAGCAATTCCACAGTCATGAGGCATTTCACAGCCTTTCAAGAAGAGGCAAAGATGGCACCTGGAGTCAGGTATTTGAGAGAAAGGAGGAGGATGTGGTGAGAGGTATGGATGAAACCAAGAGAAGCAGAAAAAAGCAACACCAGCAACAAAACAAATGGCACTCGGGGAGCTAGCCAGTGTGCACAGGTGGAATGCAAGCAGCACAGGGCTGAAGCCAGTGCCTCCCAGCCAAGAGATTGTGGCTGCAGGAAGCAGAGGAGGCCGAGTGTGGGTTAAGAAGGGTAGGGGGTAGGAAAGCTTATATCACTGGTTACTGGTTGTTCTCTCTCCTGCTGGGAGCTCTGTGAAACTGCTTTCCCATCCTACCTGTTCGTTGATCTCTGATAGGAGGCCAAGATGGCAAATCTGTGCTGTATTAGCTGATAGGGGACCTCCACTCATAACTGTCCTCACTCTCTGTTCTCTGTCAGTTTCTTATTCCGTTTGGTGCTTGGCTGAATTCTCTATCTGTTCATTTGATGCTTAGAGTTCCAGGATTGATGTATGTCTCTGTTGGACTTAATTTTTTGGGTCTTTGCTGTGGAGGGATGGCATAGTGGTTCTGTATATAGTGCCATGTTGTTTCCCAGAATTTCTTGATCTCTGCTAGTAAATGACATTTGCTTCTTCTGCAGTTGTAATAAGCAGAATTCTAATATGACATCTCCCCCAAAGCATCTTGCTGTCTTCTAATCCCATCCCTTTTGTGTGGGAAGAACCTGTGAATGTGACACCACTGCCATGATCATGTTACACCATATGGCAAAAAGAATTTTGCAAATTAAATTAAGGTCCCAAATTAGTTGACCTTAAAATAGGGAGATTATTCTCTGCGGGCCTGACCTAATTTGGTGAGTCGTTAAAGAGAATAGAGCTCTTCTGGGCAAGAAAGTTTTTAAGCATGAGAGGGAATTGATGTAAGAGAGATTGTTCATAGCTGGCTTTGAAGATGGAGGAGGTTACATTGCAAAAAATGCAGGCAGCGTATAGGATTTGAGAGTGCTCCTTCTGCTAGATGATAGCCAGTAGGAAATGGGGGTCCTCAAGTTTACAACCTCAAGAAAAGAATTCTGAAAACCTGTAACCTTGGAACAGGACCTCAAGCCCCATGTAAAAACTGTGGACTTGGCCAACATCTTGATTTCAACTTGGTGAGCAGAAAATCCCGTCATGTCTTGTCTGGACCTCAGACCTACAGAAACTGTGAAATAATAAGTTTCTATTCTTTTAAACTGCAAAGTTTGTGGAAATTTGCTGTGTAGCATTAGAAAACTGAGACATCAGTACAGAGCCTAGTTCATAGGCAAGTTTCCTCCCTCCTTCTCTGGCGATAGACACATGTTCCTTTTATTGGTGAGGGTCTTGGGTGTGAGCAGGACACCTAACTCTCCCAAAGTGGTATTAGGACTCTGCTTCATATCAATCCACACTCCTTGTGATGACCGCTTCCTGCCTCACTCAAGGGATGGATGGCTTTTGCCTTGTGTCAGTACAGGGTGGTAGGAGTAGGCTTTCTAACTATCGCATAGAACCATATTAACTTTTCTGATATCAGAGTAGAAACCAGGAGCAGGAAGGTATCTTGCCCCTCACTCAGAAGCAGACAGGTTTTGCCTTGTATCGGAGCATGGACATACAGTTTGCATGTCTCTTCTTTCCTCATAGATGCTTGTCACCTTTTGGAATTCAGTTTGCCTGGTTAACTTGTGACCTTAGCTCTCTGATGGACTAAAAAAAATATTATTTGGACGATTTTCTAGCTTTTTCTCATTTTTAGTATAGAAGTGACACTCCCTTGTGGCTTTTTAAACTCTAATCATAAGCAAAACTACCTGGATTTTTATATAATATTTTTATTATGTCTTCAGTGGATGTTAATCATCACACATGAACTAAGAAACTCCTAAGACTTAAAAGGTCACACTGCATTTTAAGCAGTGTGTTGGGTCTTTTATAATTGAGGCACCTGGCTTATCTGAAATGGTTGGTTGAGGCTTGGACCTGACTCCATTTTGTAACTTTTGCTTTTGTCTTAGCAATATTTAACCTTTGTACGGACCTAATCATGCAGCTCTGGAAATGTTTGTCTTTGTAACCAAGTTAGGAAAGAATGTTATCAGTACATTCCCAGAGAAACTACATAATAACTAATCAACAAAGCACACATATCACCAAGTAGTAACTAATCAACAAAACATACGTATACTTTTTAAATCAATCATGTTAAGATCTCCACTTCAAATATCCTGCACTCGACTATGTTACCTCACCAAGCACCAATCAGAAATATTGTAAGTTAACTTCCTGATTTAGCCCTATGACTATACAGATGTGATTGCTGCTCTCCGGAGCTCTGACTTTCACTTTGTGAAAGTCACTGTATCTCCAGCTCAAGCTTCCTTTTCTTTCAATGAATCTCTTTATTTTGTTCTAAACAGAGTACTCTCTGTGAGTCCACGACAGCAGTTAAATCCAAGAGCTTTAATCAAGAATTATTTTATCAAACAGTGGGGGAAAAATGGTTTTATCAGAGAAACCCTCAAAAAATTAGATTTTAAATGGATTTTTAAACTTTTCACTTATAGTGTGTTAAATTGAATTTCAGTATCCTTAAGTGTGAAGTTGTTTGTGGATAAGTGATATATCCAGGTATATTTAGTTAAAAACTAAATGAGGCACTGTGGTAGGGACATTGTATGTTTTATTCTTTTTCATTTTTTACCTCAAGTGTATTATTTAGGCAATGTCTTTATCTAGCACCAAGCAATAAGAATTTAAATAATTTCCCAAAACATTTAGAAAGAAATTTGTAGATCTAACAGTTTCATGGGATGGGTAAGTCAGGTGCGAGGCAGGAAAGAAAAGTCGGGGAGGTCATGAAAAGTAACTAGGTTTATTAAACTCACAGTTCCCAGAGAGAAGTACACAGCTTGAAAGCAGTACTGAAAGCAGGGCAACCACAACAGGAAGAGCAAAAGAGAGAGGGTGAGGAACTTGGGGCAGTAGCCTTTATAAAAGTGTTTCAGGGAAGAGTTAAGACGCTAGCTGTGCTTATAGCTGGCCAGTGTTTTGGTTTTGTTTCTTTAAATTTATGCCTAGGTGAGGAATAATGTGAATTTCCAAGGGGATTGTCAAATGGGACCAAATAGTGTTTACTGCAGCACCAGAGGGGGCCTGAAATTAGGACAAATGGCAAGGGCCATACTGTATGGGTTGACCCCTACGGGTGTGAGCTCAAAATGTTGGAGCATCAGAAATGATTTAAATTGTTAATGTAGTTGTGAAGCTGTTATTCAGAACCAGTTAGTTCAAGTTAGGAAAAGAATGGTTATTATAAGGATTCATGTGGAGCAATTATAAAAATAATCTCAGGAAAATTCAAAAAGCACTTAGTAGTCTCCATGGAGAGTATGAATGAGATCAAAGTGACATTTAGAATCTGATGCAATTCTGGGACCTAAGTAATTAGTAATTCATTCCAGTGATTCTATTTTTAACGTAATGCAGCTTCATATCTATTTCTACATTGATCTTTCTACTTATTATTCTGCTACCATATAAGGTTACCATGAATTGAAATTGGCTCAAGCGTAACCACCACCACCAATAACAACCATATGAATATCCCATGCTCTATACTGTGTATATTTTCTCTACTGTCTTAGTTTCCTAAAGCTGCCGTAGCAAAATACCACAACAAATTGTGCTGGCTTCCCTAGTATTGTGTACTGTCTTACCCTTCACCAAAGTTACCACTTATCTGTTTAGTTCTCCACCCCCTGGCTCCTCCCATCCCTCATAACCAACAAAGATTGTATCTTTTTCTGTGTAAACTTTTACATGAGTTTTTACAGCAGAGGTCTCATACAATATTTGTCCTTTTGTGATTGACTTATTTCACTCAGTATAATGTCCTCCAGTTTCATCCATGTTATGAGATGCTTTAAAGATTCATCATTGCATAATACTCCACTGTGTGTATGCACCACAGTTTGTTTATCCATCCGTCTGTTGATGGGCATCTAGGTTGTTTCCATCTTTTTACTATTGTGAATAGTGCTGCAATGAATACGGGTGTGCATATGTCTATTCATGCGACGGCTCTTACTTCTCTAGGATATATTCCTAGGAGTGGGATTGCATTTTGTAGAGCTTTTTTTTTGTAGTGTTGACGTTTTCTTTGTTCCTCTTACTGTCCTGTGCTGAGTTCCTTTTGTTTGTGGTTTTTTTTTTTCATTTCTTTTGTTTTTGTAGGTTTTTTTTTTTTCCTGAGACTTTATATTTTTCTTTATTTTGATGAGTAGGTTTGTTAACTTTCTTTGTGGTTACCTTGAAATTTACCCTTATCTT